>NC_053488.1:39207881-39457338 GCF_015227805.2 Hirundo rustica
TTGCAGATTCTTTTCCAACCTCCCCGTGAGCTTCTGGAAGAAATTACCATTTTTCTTCAGATACTGTCATGAAATTCCTATGTTGTGACTGCTTGAATTAAAGTGTAATGGATTAACCAAGCGACTTAATCAAAACTTCCTCCATTTCTTCCATTGACAAGTTAGTTACACCCAGATACAACTAAAACAGACTAAAAGGTACTAGAACTTGGGGTTTATTTAAAAAAACAATTAAATGAAATTGGAAAAATAAGTAATTCTTTAAAAAGTCAATCAGAGAGTAAACATTTGTGTGCCCGGTCTTCCAAAAAAAAGGTGATTGTTTTTTGGATGGGTGGAAATGGAGTGCAGAAAATGGAGTGGAAATAGAAAGGGAGTGTAGAAAAAAATTAGTCAAAACCTTTCAATTTTATCAATGGTTAATACAGAGTAGTGATTATCTTTGAAAGATAAATCCAGTTGGTTCTTACACACAGCACGATCTTACTTACAAGTACCACTATGCACAGCCCCACAGTGAGAACCAGCTATAAAGCCAGCAGCAACCTTCCTGTTTTCAAAGTTGCACAGACTGTACACAGGGGTCAAGGAACTGTACACTGTCACAAAATAGAGCATATCGATTTCTTATCATCCTCTACAGCAACTATTTGAGGGTGTTTTTTCTTTTCAAATTTGCAAGTCTAAAGAGGCCACACAAACATTTTTCCAATGGAGATTTGAAGTCTGTGCACTGAACTCAAGCCTGCTGACCACAAACTTTTTATGTGCCTTTCACAGGGATTAACAAACTGCAGGAAAAAAAAAGAAAAGGAAAGTCACCCTAAAACATTCACCAACAGCCACTACTCAAACTTCTATATCTTGGATGAACACCACAGAGTCACTATTTACCCAAATTAGCAGGTTACACTTTTTACAGGAAGGGAAGGGCACTTTCACCACAACATATTCAGCAACTTCACTCTCATCCTACTCAGGAATAACCATTTGGCAGTCAATTCAGGTCCCAGGTCTTTCTTTTCCAATGCATTTTAAAATAGAAGTAACAGATCAGAAGATAACGAAACCCCTAAAAATGCACTATCTGCCCAAGGACAGGGTCACTGTTACCACTTGTTCACTAATCATACTTCAGCTCAAGAAGTCTATCTTCTTTCAAATGACTACTGCACAAGAAGCTAATAACCAAACACCCCCAACGCCCCTTATCTGATTAAAGAAAATCCCCAAACAGGTATGTGGCAAAACAGAAGCTAGAGGTTTAAGGTAGGTATCTATCCCAACAACAGAAGTTGGCTAAGCAAAAATACCTTGAAAAAATGTTCTAGAGTACCTGCTCATGTTGCCTAGGTGTACTGCCTAGGTAATAATGGTATTACCACTGAAAATACTGTGCATGAAAACAAAATTAAACAAGTAACCTTATACACCTGAACTATCTCAAGAGTTAGTCACACTACTCACTTATTTTTATGACTATATTTTGTTGCTGATATTTTTCCCAGAAAACATTGCATTGGATTATGCAACCTAAAAATGTGTATTCTATTTCATATGTTGAAAGCTGGTTTTGGGGAGATGTTTTATCCTTCTCTCACCCTTCCAGGGGGGAGGGGGGTGGATGCCTTCTGATAATGGCCCAGCCATTAAATCCAGGTGGGGCAATGTTTCTTATCTCTTTCACCACCCCTCCATCCTCCAGGGGGGCATCTTCTGAAAATGGGCCATTAGGGCCCACCAATGACATGGCACATTCCATCATCCCAGTGTGAGATGCTCCACCCAGTGGGGGAGGAGCCAGCTGTTCCTAGGCAGATAAAAACTGGGACTGAAGGACACAAGGTACCAGGTTTTCCACTGGATTCCTGGAGGAAGACTGGACCCATCTCATCACCACTGGACTTTCTACAGGACCATCTCTATTCCACAGAACCAAATCTGTTACTCCAGGAGGATCTATTTGGACTGCTTCCAACACCCTGACCAACAGGGTGCCAGGTCGTATCCCTGACCCTGTCAGGTTTTTCTCTTGGATTTTTGTTTGCTTCCTTGCTTATTCTTTTGTACTACTACATTTGTATTTCCGTTTTTTTGTTTGTTTGTTTGGGGTTTTTTGTTGTTGTTGCTGTGGGTTTTTTTGTTTTTGGTTTTTTTTTTAGTATTCCTAGTAAAGAACTATTGTTCCTGTCCCATATCTTTGTGTGAAATTAATTGCAAAATTCTAATAATTTGGAGGGAAGTGGGTTTACATTCTCCATTCCAAGGGAAGCTCTAGCTTTCCTTGGCAGACAACTGTCTTTCAAAACCAAGACAAAGATGAACTAGCTTGTTAAGATCACAATTAAAAGAACACCAATTTATCTTAAATGAAGTCTATGAAACAGAGTACAATAAGTTTAGATATGTGACGAGAAACTCTGTAAACTGCTACCATTTCCCCATCACTGCAAAACTACACATATGGTTTGACTGTAAAACATGCAGACCTCCCACTAGGAGGAAAAAAAAAAAAAATCAACATTCATTATAAATAGTTCTTTAAGAGCAAAGTGCTGTTAAGATGTAAGATGAAATGCCGTCCAAAAGCAGTAAATTCTAGAGTCAATTCAAAGGTTTCAGAAACCTGATCAGTTCCTTCTACTTCATGCTGGCAAGGGAATCCAACGAAGTAAGACAAGGCAAACCTCCTCGTGCGCAGGCGATAAACACAGTGGGCACTGCGTACCCAACAGCCGAACCGAAACTTCTGAAGAGGCAAGGGTAACGCTTTTCCAAGCAGAGGTGGGAAGGCCTCTGAAGGCACAAACTTCTGAAAAGCCATCAGTCCCCCCGGCTGCGGTAAGGCCTCCGCAGCTCTGCCCACGGCGAGGGAAAGCAAGGAGCAGGCTCCCGCATGGCTGGCTCGGAAGGAGGATAGTGAACAGTCTCAGGTCACCACCCGGGCTGCGACAGACCACGGAAGGCCACCTAGTCCGATCCTTCCCTGGAAGGGAAGCCGGGAGGAGGTATCTCACACTTGCATTGATTTCTAACATTACTATTTCTACCACCGCTGCGAATATTCAAAGATGTTTCCGGTTCAAGACCCTGAAGAGGGAAGGCTAGCTGAAGAAACAAGAAAATGCTATCAGCGTCCGGCAAGCACGCCAGTTAAGCCCTGGCAAGCCGGCCCGGTACCCCTGCAAGCACTGCCGGTGGCGAGCGGGAAGTGCCCGCGGGACGGAGCCCGCCCGGGGCCGCCCCTCACGGCCGGCTGCCGCCGCCGCGCACGCCCCGCGCCGGGGCCGCCGCTCGTCCGCCACCGCCGCCGACCCAGCCGAGCCCGGCGGGGCGCAGCCGGCAGAGCAGCCCCGCCACCCACGCGGCCCGCCCGGCGGCCTCACCTCGCCGTGCCGCCGGCTGCGGCCCCGCCGAGCAGAAGGGCGAGGTCCGGCGCGTCTCCTCCCGCTGCCCCCGTCGCCCGAGGCAGAGAGCGGCGGCTGGAGGCGGGCGGAGCGCGGGGAAGCTCCCGTCTCGCCCAGCCCCTCCCGCTGCCCCCGTCGCCCCTCTCACCAGACCCTCCCCGTCCCGCTGGCGCCTCCGGCCGAGAGGGCCTCCGGGATGAGGATAGTCGTGCGTGTGCGCCCGCCCACGAGAGAGCCGCGGGACAGCAGCGGAGGCAGCACCTACCGCCCTGCCTTTGCGCTGCCCTACGCCCTCCGCCCGAGCGGCCCCGGCAGAGTCCTTCCTTCGCCAACGCTTCTGCTGACTTCCAGATTTCCTGTCATGACCGCAAGCGCTTCGGTTTCTGGAAAGCGGCAGGTAGGCGAAGCTGAGTGTCCGAAAGCAGAGAAGGAGCGACAGAAAACTTGGGAAGGCTGTTTCAATACCTATTTTTGATAGCCGAATGGATGATTTTCTTCATTTTAAAAGAACAAAAGTTAGTCAACCTGTTTATTCAGTGGTTGTCACTAATTCAGTTGGACACTTTCCACCATCTAGGTCGAATCATAGAATTGTTTTGTTTGGAAGAAACCTTAAAGACGATCTAGTTCTAAGCCATTGGCAGAGACACCTTCTACTAGGCCAGGTTGCGTGAAGCCGTTTTCCAAACTTGAACACTGATGGGTGCGGCATCCACAGGTTCTTTGGGCAGCCCTGTTCCAGTTACTCACCACTCTCACAGTAAATGATTTCCATCATAATTTTATAAACTGTAAGGACTTCCTTTCTAAATTTCCCCTCTTTCAGTTTGAAGCCATCCCTTTTTGTCACATCAATAGAGTTTCTAAGAGAGTCCCTCTCCAACTTCCCTGGAAGGCCTCCTTCAGATAGTAGAAGACTGCTATGATGTCCACACAACCTTCTTTTTTCCAGGCTGAAGAGTCTCAGCTTTCTCAGTCAATCTGCATGTTGCTCCTGCATTTTAGCTTTTGCAAGTGAAAGTTTAAAAATCAGAATGAAAGCAGAATAGAAAAACTAGTGAAACAACAATTGCAGGCTCTGGGAAAAAAAAATCTTTACATATATAGATATGTAAATTTCTAACTGAACAAAGACCACAAACTTAACAAAAGTGACCTTCTGCATGTCAGAACATAAGGCCAAATATGAGGCTTTCTTCCCCATCTTTCAATACTATTTCAAAGGTCTGTTTTATTCAAAGACTATGTTAAAGCTTGATCAGTGTAACAGCTTCACTTTAACCTTTCATGGGTGTCCTAGGTTACAATGTAAGGTGTGCCCAAAGTGTGTACTCTATCACCATCTACATGAAATGTTGAAACTAGGTTGGGCAGTGTTTCCCTTGCCCCCTCCCTCCAGACTATCTTCTGTTAATGGCCCATCAATGCCCTGCTGCATGACTCATAGATAACTCCCTCCAGGAGCTCTCTCTGTTTAATGGGCAATCAAGGACCCATTGCAAGACTGATAAAATGATATCAGCCCATTGCGAGATGCTCCGCCCAGGGGGAGGAGCCAAGCATTCCCACCTGGATATAATCTGGGACTCAGGACAGCACAGGGAGCCTTACGCCCTGGATTCCCAGAGGACAAGAGCTACCAGACCTTTCTGCGGGAACACTGCTTCAACGAGACCACTTCATCTGGACTGCTACCATCATGGTTTCAGGTTGTATTCTGACTCTGCCAGTGATCTTTTGTACTACCGCATGGGTTTTATTTTATTTTACCTTCTTTTTTTTTTTTTTTTTTTTTTTTTTATGTCCTATTAAATTTTTTTTTATGGCTTGGAGTCTCTTGCTGGTTTTGCATTCAAGCCAGCACATATATTTTGGTGCCCAACGTGGGGCACGAGGTACTGAGAAAAGTCAGAATTACAATTTTGTAGTGAGAAAAAAAACCAGCTGTCCACTATGATGCTCAACTTGCTTTCATATATCTTATACCTAGCTCTCTACATTTTCCCACACATGGGGCAGTATTTGCCGGTCTTAATGCTCATGTGTAGACCAGGGTGTGGTACAAAAATTGCTTTATTGGTCTATCATGTTTATTGTATGATAGCCTCTGAGGCAATGAGCATCATTTGGAATATATACTCTATTTTGTTTGCTTGTCCTGGTCTAGGATGCTACATCTGGGCTCTCAACAATCACACCCAGCCCCTGTGGGGAGGGGTAAAGAATGATTTTTTTCAGTCTTTTAGGCCTGGCACAGCAGTTTTCAAAAGTATTGAGTTCTCTCTAGGTGCCAAGGACAGCATAATATTGTTGCTTTGTCTTCTCTGCATGATCTGCACATACTTAGAAATCAGACTACATGGGGTGGTGCAGCGTCTCCTTGAGGAAGAGGGGAAAAAGAAACAAATGCAAAACAATGGCATCCGTGTCTACACAAACTGTCACAGAGGTGAAAGGAACCAAAAATAAAGCAACAGTGTCAGTGTCTACACAAGCTGTCACAGAGGAGAAAGAAACCAAAGGTGCCATCAGTATCTTCACACAAACTGTCACTGGAGCTGAACAACCTAAACCAGTAGCAGTTGCCCCTGTTCAGAAGAAGAAATCAAAGAGCAGATCAGTCCGCATAGTGACTGATGAGGATGTGGCAGGACCTTCGCACCCAGCAGAAGAGACAGAGCCAGAGATCATCACCCGCTCTCTATCCCTGGGTGAACTGCGTGACCTGCGGAGGGAATTCACCCGCCAGACAAACGAGTCCATCCTAACCTGGCTGCTCCGCATCTGGGACGCTGCAGCCAATGACACCATTCTGGATGGATGTGAGGCCAGGTAACTGGGATCACTGTCCTGGGATGTGGTCATTGACCAGGGGATCGGGAGAACCCAACAAACTCTCAGCCTCTGGCAGTAACTGCTAACAAGTGTGAGGGACAGATACCTTTGTAAAGAAGACCTCCAGGTGCACCAAGGAAAATGGAGCACAATGGAACAAGGTATCGGATGCCTGAGGGAATTGGCTGTGCTGGAGATCATTTTCTCAGAAGATGAGAAATTTCCTAAAAGTCCAGATGATGTCCAGTGCACATCGCAGATGTGGTTGAGATTTGCACGGTTTGGACCAAAGATGTACTCCCGTTACCTGGCAACTCTGCAGTGGAGGGAAGGTGAGGACAAGGCAGGTGTCTTGGTCAATAAACTAAGAATTTACGAGGACACTGCCACTGCCCCATTTCGTACCCATGTCTCATCTGTGGAAACAATGCTGGCTGAGCAAGTTCGGAGTTTGATTGCAGAGGGCCATCAGAAACTGAAAAAGGAACTTAAGGAAGGAATTTACCACATCTCGCCAGAAGCAACAAGAGTCTCTGCCATTAGGAGCAGGTATCCGCCAGCCAGGGAGAGAGGATGCACTCCACAGGGTAACCTCTGGTCTTTTCTTCAGGACCATGGGGAAGACATGACGAAGTGGAATGGAAAACCCACCTCCTCCTTAGCAGCCCGGGTACATGAACTGAAGAGAGAGACACCTACCACAAAGAGCTCATCTTGAGTCAACGCTGCTCCAGTCTCTCAGGCACAGAACTGCAGACGGTATAGGAAGGATGATATGACTGATCCTCTTGAAGGGACCTCAGGAACATATTTACAGGAAGAGAGCAACGTGACCAGGAATGACCAGGAACAGGGGAGCCCTACCTCTAGCCAGGCAGAGGAAAGGGACAATTGGATCTATTGGACTGTGTGGATCCAATGGCCTGGCACATCTGACCCACAAAAATATACGGCTTTGGTTGACACTGGTGCCCAATGTACCCTGATGCCATCAAGGTATGTAGGAACAGAATCCATTTCTATTTCTGGGGTGACAGGAGGGTCCCAGCAGCTGACTGTATTGGAGGCCAAAGTGAGTTTAACTGGGAATGGGTGGCAAAAACACCCCATTGTGACTGGCCCAGAGGCCCCATGCATCCTCAGCATAGACTATCTCAGAAATGGATATTTCAAAGACCCAAAAGGATATTGTTGGGCTTTTGGGATAGCTGCTGTAGAGACAGAAGACATCAGACCATTGAATACCTTGCCTGGTCTCTCAGATGACTCCTCTGCTGTGGGACTACTGAGAACTGAAGAACAACAGGGACCAATCACCACAGCAACAGTACACCGTCGGTAATACCGCACCGACAGAGACTCTGTGATTCCTATCCATGAGATGATTCGTAAACTGGAGAGGCAAGGGGTGGTCAGCAAGGCTCATTCCCCTTTCAACAGCCCTATAATGGCCAGTGCATAAGTCCAGTGGAGAATGGAGACTGAGGGGGGATTACCGTGCTCTGAATGAAGTCACCCCACCACTAAGTGCTGCTGTGCCAGACATGTTGGAGCTTCACTACAAGCTGGAGTCCAAGGCAGCAAAGTGGTATGCGACCATTGATATTGCCATTGCCTTCTTCTCCATTCCTTTGGCAGCAGATTGCAGGGCCCAGTTTGCCTTCACCTGGAAGGGTGTGCAGTACACCTGGAACCGACTGCCCCAGGGGTGGAAACACAGCCCCACCATCTGCCATGGACTGATCCAGACTGCACTGGAAAAAGGTGAGGCTCCTGAACATCTACAGTACGTTGATGACATCATTGTATGGGGGAACACAGCAGGGGAAATCTTCAAGAAAGGAGAGAAAATTATCCAGATTCTACTGAAAGCTGGTTTTGCCATTAAGCGAAGTAAAGTTAAGGGACCGGCTCAAGAAGTCCAGTTTCTGGGAGTCAAGTGGCAATATGGACGTCGCCAGATCCCCACAGAATTAATCAACAAGATCACCGCAATGTCTCCACCTACCAACAAGAAGGAAACACAAGCTTTCCTAGGTGCCATAGGATTCTGGAGGATGCACATTCCTGAGTACAGACAGATTGTGAGCCCTCTCTACCCGCAAGAAGAATGATTTCCACTGGGGCCCTGAACAGCAACAAGCCTTTACCCAGATCAAGCAGGAGATCGCTCATGCAGTAGCCCTTGGCCCAGACAGGACAGGACCAGATGTGAAGAATGTGCTCCACTCTGCAGCCGGGAACAATGGCCTGTCCTGGAGTCTTTGGCAGAAGGTGCCTGGGGAGACTTGGAGCCGACCACTGGGATTCTGGAGCCGAAGCTACAGAGGATCCGAAGCCAACTACAGTCCCACAGAGAAGGAAATCTTGGCTGCCTATGAAGGAGTTCAAGCTGCCTCGGAAGTAATTGGCACTGAAACGCGGCTGCTTTTGGCACCCCAACTACTGGTGCTGGGGTGGATGTTCAAGGGAAAGGTTCTTTCCATGAATCACGCCACTGACACCACATGGAGCAAATGGATTTCCCTCATCACACAGCGCACCCGTATTGGAAACCCGAATCACCCTGGGATTCTGGAAATTATAACTAACTGGCCTGAAGGTGAGACTTTTGGATTATCTTCTGAAGAAGAGGAGGGGCAAGTGACACATGCCGAGGAAGCCCCACCGTATAACGAGCTACCAGAGACTGAAAGACAATATGCCCTCTTCACTGACGGTTCCTGGCGAATTGTAGGCGCTAACCGGAAATGGAAAGCTGCAGTCTGGAGCCCCACACGATGAGTTGCACAAGCTACCGAGGGACAAGGTGGATCAAGTCAGGGTGCAGGACTTAAAGCCATCCAGCTGGCTTTGGATATTGCCGGACGAGAGAAGTGGCCAAGACTCTATCTCTACACCAACTCGTGGATGGTCGCTAATGCTCTGTGGGGATGGCTGAATCGCTGGAAAAAGGCCAACTGGCAGCACAGAGGGAAACCCATCTGGGCTGCTGAGATTTGGCATGACATCACCACCTGAGTAGAGGGGCTGACCGTGAAGGTTCGACACGTGGATGCACACGTGCCCAAGTGTCGGGCTAATGAAGAACATCACAACAACGAGCAGGTGGACAAAGCTGCCAAAGTGAAAGTATCACAGGTGGATCTAGACTGGCAGCACAAGGGAGAAGTATTCCTAGCCCGTTGGGCCCATGATGCATCTGGTCATCAGGGGAGAGATGCAACATACCGATGGGCCTGTGACCGAGGGGTGGACCTTACTATGGACAGCATCTCACAGGTCATCCACAACTGTGAGACCTGCACTGCAATCAAACAGGCCAAGCGGGTAAAGCCTCTGTGGTACGGTGGATGATGGTTGAAGTACAGGTATGGGGAAGCCTGGCAGATTGACTACATCACCCTTCCCCAAACCCGCCAAGGCAAGCGCTATGTGCTGACTATGGTGGAAGCCAGCACTGGATGGTTGGAGACCTACCCTGTGCCTCACGCTACTGCTCGGAATACTATCTTAGGCCTAGAAAAGCAGGTCCTGTGGAGACATGGCACCCCTGAGAGAATCGAGTCAGACAATGGGACCCATTTCAAGAATGGCCTTATAAACACCTGGGCTAGAGAACATGGCATTGAATGGATAGATCACATCTCTTATCATGCACCAGCTGCCGGGAAAGTTGAATGGTGCAATGGGTTACTTAAGACTACCCTGAAGGCGCTTGGTGGGGGGACTTTCAAAAATTGGGAAGTGAACTTAGCAAAGGCCGCCTGGATGGTCAACACTCGAGGGTCAATCAATCGAGCTGGTCCTGCCCAGTCTGAACCCTTGCACGCAGTGGATGGAGATAAAGTCCCTGTGGTACACACTAAAGGCATTTTAGGAAAAACTGTTTGGATTAATCTCACCTCAGGCAAAGGCTGACCCATCCGTGGGATTGTTTTTGCTCAAGGACCTGGTTCCATTTGGTGGGTAATGCAGAAAGATGGGGAAACCCATTGTGTACCACAGGGAGACCTAATTTTAAGTGAGAACTGGGTGTAAGGTTTCATTCTGTATATGTGTATGTATAAGCATGTGTATATTTATCTATCTAGCTGTAAGAATGTATTAATTTGGGTATGATGTAGATGGTCGTAGAATAAGGGGTGGGTTATGTCCTGGGTTACCATGTGAGATGTGCCCAAAGTGTGTACTCTATCACCATCTACATGAAATGTTGAAACTAGGTTGGGCAGTGTTTCCCTTGCCCCTGCCTCCAGACTATCTTCTGTTAATGCCCCATCAATGCCCTGCTGCATGACTCATAGATAACTCCCTCCAGGAGCTATCTCTGTTTAATGGGCAATCAAGGACCCATTACATGACTGATAAAATGATATCAGCCCATTGTGAGATGCTCCACCCAGGGGGAGGAGCCAAGCATTCCCACCTGGATATAATCTGGCATTTGGGACAGCACAGGCAGCCTTACCCACTGGATTCCCAGAGGACAAGAGCTACCAGACCTTTCTGCAGGAACACTGCTTCGACAAGACCACTTCATCTGGACTGCTACCACCACAGTGTCAGGTTGTATTCTGACTCTGTCAGTAATCTTTTGTACTATTGCTTGTGTTTTATTTTGTTTTACCTTTTTTTCTCTCCTATTAAATTGTTGTTTTCTGACTTGGAGTCTCTTGCTGGTTTTGCCTTCAAGCAAGCACAATGGGATAGAACATATATTTGTTATATATTTATTTTTTAAAACAACTCATAAAGTAGTTTTGTCTAGATCTGAACCAGAAAATTTTCGTAAAAGTACACATTGGAGCACATCCCACTAGTAAGGGAATGAATTGATTTCCAAGTGGGATCTGCAATATTAATAAAAAATGCGTCATTATTTTAAAAATTAAGTAGCCATGTGTTTTAACAAAAACTAACCAAACCACAAGGGCATATCTACATATGTTGCACTGCAGAAAAATAAAGGATCTTAGCATGATCTCTTGGGACCAGTACTAGAAACAATATACTACTGTGCCTGAAAATCTAGAAGTAAAGCAATTTGCAGAAGTCTTCTAGAGGTGTATTGCCTGACTATTTTGTACCTGAAAGAGAAGGGGCAACTCTCAAAATTTTGTGGGAAAAATAGATTACCTTGAACTATTTTTTTTCCCCCTAAATGGTAAGCTAAACAAATCCAGTTCCTGTTACTCTTTCACTGAAAAGCATATCCAGCTAGAAAATCCAGTACTTTTTTTTTTTTTTTTTTTTTTTTTTTTTTTTTTTTTTTTTTTTTTTTTTTTTTTTTTCCTCAGAACTACTGACATCTTTCTGGTGGAATATGATTGTCAAACCAGTTCACAGAACCACAGAATCATGGGAGCTCTGGAGATCATCCAGTTCAACCCAGTTCAACCCAAACACTGCACAAGGCAGGTTCACCTAGAGCAGGTTACAACGGAATTCATCCAGGGTTTGGAATGTCTCCAGAGAGAGAGAACCCATAACATTCCTGGGCACCCTGTTCCAGTGCTCTGCCACACTCAGTGTAAAAGAATGTGTTCCTCATGTTGAGAAACTTCCTGTGTTTTAGTTTATGGACATTGCTTCTCCTCCTCTGTCTGGGCACCACTGAAAAGAGTCTGGCACCATCCTCTTGGGCATCCACCTTTAAGATATTTATACATATTAATGAGATCCCCTCTCTCTTTTCTGCAGACTAAACAGGCTCAGCTCTTGTAATGTTTCTTCAGCAGAGAAATGATCCAGACCCCTGATCATCCTTGTAGCCTTCCACTGGATCCTCTTCAGTAACTCCTTTAACTGAAGAGCCCAAACCTGGATACAGCGCTCCAGATGTGGCCTCACAAGGGATGCAAAGAGGGGTAGGATCTCACATTTTAACCTGCTGGCCATACTCTTCCCAATGCAACCCAGGCCCTTCTGGCCATGTGGGCACTGCCAGCTCATGGAGAGCTTGTGATCCACCAGGAGTCTCAGGTCCTTCTCCACAGAGGTGCTCTGTAGGAGCAATCCCTGATGTGTGCTGGCACTTGGGGTTGTTCCTCCCCAGGTGCAGGACCTGACACCTGCCCTTGTTGAACTCACCAAGTCTCTCTCTGCCCAACTCTCCAGCCTATCAAGGTCCCACAGAATGGCAGCAGAACCTTCAGCTGGATCAGCCACTCCCTCAGTTTAGTGGCATCAGAAAACTTTCCTAGGGAACATCCTATCAGCAAACTTGCTGAGGGTACATTCTATCCCTCCATCTGGGTCATTGATAAACAAATTGAACGATACTGGTCCAGCAATGATCCCTGGAGAATGCCACTGGCTGTTGGTCTCCAGGTGGATTCTGTTCTGCTGATCATGACCCTCAGAGCTCTGCCATTCAGACAGTTTCTGATCCACCTCACTGTCCATTCCTCTAACCCACATTTCCTGAGCTTACCTGCAAGGATGTTATGGGAGACAGTGTCAAAAGCCTTGCTGAAGTCAAGGCAGACAGCATCCACTGCTCTCCCCTCACTGGCCCATCCCGCCAGGCCGCCACAGAAGTTTAACAGGCAGTCGAGCATAAATTCCCCTTGGTGAATCCATGGTGACTACTTCCAATGACCTTGTTCTTCTCCACATGCCTGGGCATGACCTCCAGAATGACCTGTTCCATTCCCTTTTCAGATATGGAGGTGAGGCTGACAGGACATACCTTCCCAGGTCCTCCTTCTTTTTGGAGATGGCAGTAATGTTGACTTTCTTCCAGTCATCAGGCTGTTCTCCTGTTCATCCCGTTCTCCATGATTTTGCACAGATAATGGAGGTTGGCTTAGCAACACCTGCCAGCTCCCTGGGCACCCATGGGTGCATCCCATCAGAGCCCATGGATTGATGGGTGTTAAGTCTCTTTAGCTGATCTCTAACCCAGCCTTCTATGACCAGGGTGAAATTTTTCTTTCTCCAGCCTTCTTCTCTTGCCTCTGAGGTCTGGGACTCCTCAAGGCTGGCCTCACCAGTAAAGACTGAGACAAGGAAGGCATTCAGTAATTCTGCCTTCTCTGGGTGTCTTCCATCACCAGGACACCCATCTGATTCAGCAGTGGCCTCACATTTCCCCTCATCTTCCTTTTGCTGATGATGTACTTGTAGAAGCCCTTTCTGTTGCCCTTGCAGGTTCAGTGCCAAATGAACCTTGGTCTTCCTTGTATCATCCCTGCATACTCTGATGATGTTCCTACAGTCCTCCCACAGGGCCTGGCTCTTTTTTCAGATCCCAGAAATATCTTGCTAGAAACTCCCTGCTCATCCATGCAGATCTGCTGTCCCCTTTGCCTGAATTCCTGCTCATAGGGCTACACTGGTCTTGAGCTTGGAGGAAGTGATGTTTGAATATCAACCAGCTCTCTTGGACCTCCTTATCTTTAGAGCCTTATCCCATGGGATTCTTGTAAGTAGGTCTTTGAAGAGGCCAAAATTAGCTCTCAGGAAATCCCAGATTCTTGTCCTGCTTATTGTTTTCCTTCTTTCATGTGGGATCCAAATTTCTACCATCTCATGGTCACTGCAGCCAAGGCTGCCTCCAACCTCATGTGTTCAACCAGTTCCTCCTGGTTTGTTATTAGAAGATACAGCAACACAACTTTCCTCATTGGCTCCTCCACCACTTGCATCAAAATGTTATCACCAGTGACCTGCAGGAAGCTTCGTGGACTGTGTGTGCTGGGTTGTGTTGTCTAGCCAACAAATATCAAGGTAATTGAAGTCCAGAGATCCCAGAGGACCAGGGTCTGTGATCATGTGGCTACTTCCAGCTGTCCATAGAAAGCCTCTTAAATGTCCTCCTCCTAATCAGGTGGTCTGTACTAAATACCTATAGCACTGTCATCCATTTTAGCCTGTCCCTTAAATCTTACACTTAAGATTTCAAATAGTTTGTCTGTCCCTGAGTGGAGCTCAATACATTCCAGTTTCTCTCTTACACAAAGAACAACTCTACTACCTCATCTCGCTGACCTCTCCTTTCTAACAAGTACACAGGCATCCAAGACAACATTCCAGTCACATGAGTTATCTCACCATATCTCTGTAAATGAAATGAGATTATGGCCCTACATTGGTGCATGCCCAGAGACTTCTAGTTCTTGTTTATTCCCCACGCTCTGTGTATTTGTGTACAGGCACAATCAGGGAGGTAATCAAATATCCAGGTTCCCTAAAAGACGTATAATAGGATTCTCCATAGCAATACACACCCTTGATGTGGTTGGCTCTATGACTCTCATATTGAGAGGAGGCCAAGGTAGCACTGGTTAGCATGGCCCACTCCCCTGAAAGAAGCAAAGGCAGGAGCATTGCCACTTTGGACCCCACAAGCACTTCAGTGTAAAGCTCATCTCACCAAAGTGGCCAGTCTGCTGCCAAAGATTTTCTCTCCCTCTTTAGACAAGCAGACCCCATCTTTCCCTAACAGGCTACAGTCATTGAAGTGCAATCCGCTGACAAAAAAGCCAAAGCCTTCTTGGTGGCACCAGCCACCAAGCCAGACATTTATCTGCACTATGCCTCTGCTTCTGACTTCTTTATTTGTGAGACTACCCTCTGGACACGCATGTAAAAATTAATTTCAGATAATCATTTGCAGATAGCAGAAGAACAAAAAGAAGAACAAAAATTCAAATTATTCAAGAAAGACGTTAGTCATGTGTTGGTGAAAGTAAGGCCAACTGCTTTATTATACTATTACTTCTAAAGATCCCATGGAACAGGAGATTAACTTCCCACAGTGCAAAATTATGTTCAATGTTTAACATATCTTCTTTTTCTACATACCATTAACTTAAATTTCCAGACATCTTTGTCTACTGTTGACATGCATTATCCATGCAATGTCATGCATTGTAGAGTATGAGGATCCTACTTTTGAATTATCATGAAAGAATAACAATGGAGATTTTTTTGTTGTTGTTTTGGTTTTTTTCAAATTTCAATAAGTCAGAGCTAAACGCCACAACAAAAAAGGGCTGAGATGCTGCAGACAACAGCTGAAAGATGGAAGATGTCCTCTGACTCCCATCTTCTACTTTCAAGGGTCACCATCTTAAATCCATGTTACATTCTTCAGAGGTACTGAGCATGTAACAGGATCTGAAAGATCACATTTGCAACAACTTTCTCAATAGCAGTCAAAAAGAAATATGTGTGATTTTTCTTCTACACTGTGATGGTTTTAGTTCAAAACCAGGCAGAAACACCAATTCATGTAGTGGTTTCATGTTCGCCAGTTTCTGTTTCTTTCCCAAAATTAGTGTAGTGGTCTGAGTGTTTACTAGAATAATTTACTCTCTTTCTGACATGAGATGGGATTAGGAGAAAAGCAAATCAGGCTTAAACTTTAAAGGTATAAAGACAGGTTTATTAACAAAACTACAAGAAAAAAAAAATTAGAATGAGACCTTCAAAACACGTTCCTCTCCTCCAACAGTTTCTTTTCTTTCTCACAGACAATGTATAAAGATAAAACTCAGAACTCTACGTTGGTACAACTTATAAAATAGTCTTTCATTTAGACTAAAATAGTTCATTTAGAGAGAAGAGAGAAGTCTCTTTTGGTCTGTTATGGTAACTTTTCACAAGAAAGAACTCTCCACTTGTGGCTTTTAACTTTCACAAAAGCAGCTGTCAGGGGAAATCTGCAGTTGTGAATGTCACATATCACATAGCCATTCTCGTGGCTACATAAGGGCCATGGACTCATGCATACTCATGGGGTATTATTTTTAAAGATTAATTGCTCCAAAAGCAAAGGGGTTTTTTCACTATCTCTAAAATCATCTTCATCTCAAGAAACAGGTCTTCTTTTTCCCTGGGAGCAGAGGGCTTCTGTCTTTATCATCCTCTGTTCAAAATTCCCCATTAGATCACAGCTATATCAATATTTACTTAGTCCATTACAAATGCCTTTTCTTATCTCTTCAATTTAACATCCTCTTGTCATCTCCCCAAAATGCATATTTTTCCACAATTTAAAGGAATATTCTAGCATATTACAGTCTGTTACTATGGCTCACAAAAGGCTTTCAGCCCAAAAATCAAGGCATCTCCATCTCCTCATCACTTAAGATAAAACTTCTCTTTCCCTGACCTTGGTATCTTAATACCGTCTCTTTACATGTCTCCCACTCCCACTTTTCTCTCACTCAGAGAGGGGTTAGGGCTTTGTAAGATTTATCTCTGTAAGGAAAGAGTTCACATTCTCCCAGGTCTGCAGAGGGCATGCTGGTTCTCCCTGGGGAGATGGCCAAACGTGGCAGACTCAGGCTGTGCTGGGGCTGGAGCCAGGATCTCTCAGGTGGCTGGCCTTTTTCCCCACAACCCTTCGGTCTCATGGGGTGAACCAGGCCCAGCCTGGGCTTGTAGCTGCTCCTGGGGGCCTGGGACTCATCTCCCTCAGCCCAGCCGGCGACTGGGTAGGCTTTAAAATCGGCTAGATGTTAGTGGCTATGGCCTCCCCTTCCCTTGCCGGCAGCTGAAGGGGCCGGGGGCCAGAGCAGGCCCGGCCCTTCCAGCACTGCGGAGCAGAGCGGCAGGTGACTGGCCCAGCCCCACCGCTGCACGGACCGGGCTCGCACCGCCTGGCAGGGTGGGCAGCAAAAAGAGAAATCCCCGAGATTTTTAACCTGTGTGCTCCCAGAGGAGTGTCGTCTTTCTCATTGGTCAACCTGTCAACTCCAAAGCCAGTCACTAATAGGTTTTTTCTACAACTTTCTTGAAAAAATTCCCTTTTGTTCTAAACCAGCACATGCACTACATGCATGCATACATATTTTTAGTAAGAGTGTGGTGACTTGTGCACTTTCAGAGTCTGACCGATCATCAAAAAACCATTTTACAGGCAACCCACCTACTGGATGTCAAACTATGGCCTACATTTTTCAGGAGATATATCTGTGCTGGCTTGAAGGCAAAACCAGCAAGAGACTCCAAGTCAGAAAAAACAATTTAATAGGAGAAAAAAAAAAAAAGTAAAATAAAATAAAACACATGCAATGGTACAAAAGATCACTGACAGAGTCAGAATACAACCTGAAACCGTGGTGGCAGCAGTCCAGATGAAGCGGTCTTGTTGAAGAAGGGATCCCATAGAAAGGTCTGGTAGCTCTTGTCTTCTGCGAATCCAGTGGGTAAGGCTGCCTGTGCTGTCCCAAATCCCAGATTATATCCAGGTGGGAATGCTTGACTACTCCCCCTGGGCAGAGCATCTCACAATGGGCTGATATCATTTTATCAGTCATGCAATGGGTCCTTGATTGCCCTTTAAACAGAGATAGCTCCTGGAGGGAGTTATCTATGAGTCATGCAGCAGGGCATTGATGGGGCATTAACAGAAGATAGTCTGGAGGGAGGGGGCAAGGGAAACACTGCCCAACCTAGTTTCAACATTTCATGTAGATGGTGATAGAATACATACTTTGGGCACATCTTACATTGTAACCCAGGACAATATCTTAGTGATGTCATTTGCCTTGAAAATAGGTATACAAAAAATCTTGAAGTAAAATGATTGCAGGCTGAAACACTGAATAAAAACAAGCTGTTTCACAAATGAATGAATCTACATGATTATATATATTGCAAAAAATGACATCACTATTCATAGGTCAAGCAGCATGCCTAACTTTGTACAAGTTTTAATGCTCTTACTCTTTAGAACTTGATTTATCTACTGTGCTTTGTTTTGAGATGTAATTTCATTGTTAATTGGAAACTGGAGGAAGTATTTGCTTATATATGAAACAATATTAGGTGGTATTTTCTACTTCCATTTTAAAAGAAGACATTCGGAGAGTTTTATCTGGATTCCAACTAATCTGTGCATTTGCAGACATAGAAAGTTCTTACTTAGATAATCACTTTGTCATGTTACATCAAAACAAACCATTTACAAACAACAACAAAAAAGAGACATAAGTAGGAAATGAAACAATTTGTTTGCGTCTACAAAGATAATCAGAAGAACTGTCAAATGGAATCTTACTGCAGTCTTGTGTAAATGAAGCACAGACAATGCTAAGATAAGGGGTTTTCTTTTCCTTTCACAGATTTTGTGTGCTATCTCTGAGCAATCCTGAATGTTCTCCCTGGGCTTAACTTCTGCAAATGGCAATATTTTTCTGTCTTCTTCAGGTCTGCAGAAGGTGCCTCAAAGTGTCAGTTCTCTTGCTTAATTACACTGCCTTGTTCATTGAAATTGCCCAATGTGCTCTGATATGCAAACAAAGAGCTTCATGGAAAATCCAGACCAGCTGTAGGGATTACAGTTAGGCAGGCTGTTCTTACTAGGACAAAATCAACATCTACTGTAAGGGCAGTAAAATGCCACCATAGAAAAGAACATGTTGATTTGGAGAGCTGGATCTTTAAGAGAGGGACTATCAGCTTCACTGATTGACTTCTTTTTCTTCATGTTACCTCTATGTCATTGGTATTTTGGTAGCTAACTTATCCTAGTCTGGGAGATAGGTTTTTCATTAATGAGATTCTTCTAAATGTTGCTTTAGGAGGTTTATTGATTGATGTTAGTCTTCCATATTGGTTGATGCCATTTTCTTAGGAAAAGTATTACCTGCAGGCAATGGCTGTATTCATTCTTGATGATTCACCTTGGATGCCTATGGAGTCGGAATTAAGTAATTCTTTTCTCTCCAAAAATGTTAAATAAAAGACTAAGACCCTTATCTTCAACATCTTTCGGCTTCCATGTGTGTGAGCCAGTAAGAAGAAAGGAACACATTATTTTCTCTGGTTGTTATATTGATGGACAGCTCTCTGTGTTATCAGTTGCATTTGCAATGAAAGATGCCAGATTTGCAAGCATTTGCTACAACCTTATGCATGTT
The DNA here is from genome assembly GCF_015227805.2 of Hirundo rustica. NCBI lineage: Eukaryota > Metazoa > Chordata > Aves > Passeriformes > Hirundinidae > Hirundo > Hirundo rustica. Next base: position 39,227,002 of record NC_053488.1, read on the forward strand.
TGTACAGTCCCATGCACAGGTTACAGGCTAAACCTGGTTTTCCTAGAACAGGGGCTGACATTTGTAAAACTTAGGACTATTTCAAAGGATTTCATTAAGGTGAAGGATATAGCCTGACCTCTGCTGTGCAGTTACAGAGAAAATCAGTGCTTTCTGCTCCTTAATGAGTCAGAACAATAATGCTGTTTTCACCTAATGAGGGCACTGAGAGGCTTAACTTACTAGGGAGAGCACATGGCTAGTCCAATACATAAAACATGATATAAAATGCTAAAAAAAAAATCTCTGCGTCTTGAATGTCTACCCAGGAAACAGTTTTTCTAGAAAAACTGTCAGTGATACAAAACTGCAGTTCTGCAGCAAAGGGCAGTGTTAACTGATTTGGTAACTGAATGCAGCTTTGGATAACTTGCCTCACTTAGCTTATAAGAAGATAAAGCATATAAGGATCATTTTTTCACTTCTTAGTGCCAGAGTTCACATTACATAAGAGGATATGGTCTTATAATGATATACTGTAATGTGAAATTACCTGAGAGCCACAGTATTCTAGATCCAGTGGCGCACCTTGGTACAGAGCTCTGGTGTTACCAAAAAAGTGTTTGAGATCACTTAAAAAATTATCAGTGAGGGTACCAACAAAAGTCAGATTTAATATTAAGTGACATCACAACAGTTCATTGGCAAGATTCACTCTACTACTTACGTGAGAGTTAAGGCACAGCAAGGAAAAACAAGAACCAACAAAACCATACAAAATCAAAAAAATCAAAAGAGAAATTAATGGAGAACTATCTAAAGGTGTGTATGTGGGTGGGGATGTGTGTGGGGTGAGTGGGGGTGTGTTTAGATGTGTGTGACAAGGGACAGTGAGGGCAAGGATAAAAAGGAACTCAGCCTAAAACCTTAACAGCCCTCAAACTTAACACTGCTTTAACATAACTTATACCTTAAACCTAATAATTTAACAAAGAAATAACACTTAACTTATACCCAGCTTACATGATACCTTAATTTATAATGTAACCTTAATAATTTAACAGAGGAATAGCTCTTAGCAGCATTTAACCTAATTTATAACTTTGAAGTTATACTTAGCAGCTTAGGGAAAGAACAACACAGTAGCATTTAAGTAAGGTTATGTCATCAGGCACAAGCTTATTTACAGGCCTAACTTCCAAAGTACTTAAATGTCTAAGAAAACAGATTTCTCTCAGATTTGCATATGCACACACGCATACAACACAGATGCAAAGAGTCAGTGCAAGCAAGATACTTGTGAAAAAATCCCCTTGGAGGTCAGTGAAAAACCCTCTTCAGATACTTTTGCATTTCCCGACAGGTGAAAGGTCAGGCCTCAGGGAGTGGGGTTATCAGCCCAAGACTTGATGGTGTTCAGTGATCTCCAAGTATAGCAAACTTGAGGGTTCGCTGGTGCAGAGAGGCATCCCTCTCAGAGGGGGACTGCTGGTCACAGCCCACTGAGGTCCAGGAAAGCTCAAAGGGTCTCATTTGGACAGCTGTTTAAAGGGTCTCAAGACAGTGGGCTTCAGTCATGTTTCATTCTGGCCACAGTTTGGATTGGCTCTTTCTTTGAATGTGTGAGAACAAGAATATTGTGCCATTGAGGCAAGAAAAATGCCAAAGTTGTTCATTAGGAAAATAGGAGTTCCTTAGACAACAGTTCCTGGGGGCAGACCATATTTCTGATAAATTTAGGAAGAGCTGGGTGCTGGCGCTGTTTCCAAGGCTGAGGCCTAGCAAGCATTTCTTAGATTGCCGTGCAGCCTGGAAGGTGGGAGAGGGGGAATGCACCACCTCAGGTGTCTATAAAGCACAGTCTGATTTACACCTCTTTACATGAATTCTGCACTACCTTGTATACAATACATGTGTTACATATGCAGGTAGAGAGCAAAAAGGAAAACAATTATAAAGATTATGTAGGAATTGCTAGAAGTACTTTGGAAGTGCAGGTGGGAAACTGAGAAATATCAAGCAAGGCAGTTTACTATAAATTTAGTAGTAGTTAGACAAAGGAAAAAGTATATTCTGTTGAATTTACAGAGGCTCAAAGCATAAGTTTCATACAGAAGTATTTATGTGAAGATAATGCTGTGTTTTCTGGGACTGGTGCCTGGGAGGCACAAGTACCTGTGTGTGAAAGAGATTTGTCACCTTATGGGTCACAACATGGAGCTAGTGCAGAGTAACAGACTTACCAGTGGTTTAGCACCAAGACAAAGCAAAGTATTTCCACTAGGGCTGGTAGCTATTTATCTGCTCTTGGGCTGAGATTACTGCCAGCATTAACTCCCTGGCTGCCTGTGTCAAATCTCCTTTTGTCAGCAGTTCAAAGATGATATGTACAGGATGCCACTGAAATTGAAAAAATGGTGTTTCTACATTTCCAACATAGCAGCAGGAACAAGAATGCTTCACCTTTGAAATACATCACATCAACAGCATTTGCACTGCCTGCAAAAATATGGGTACCACAACAAATCCTGACGTTTCAGATTAGACACAGACTCTGTGACAGTCTTTTGCTTCTGCAAACCTACAAGTATTAATATACAAAAGGCACATTAAAAAAAAATTGCACCACTGTTACCTGAAGAGACAGAAATAATTAGCAAATAAAAATACCGTGTGTGGAGGTAGCCACCAGATGGTAGCAAACACATAGTATAGATCTGTCAGATTTTCTCAGTCATACTGGATTTCTTGAGAGAACACTCATGTACATGTTTAAACATGTGAGCTCAACCGGCTGATCTATAAAAATACCAACAAAATTTTGAGCGACCACTCAAAACTTTCTACATCAAAACCCACCATTGAGTCATATCCTTTATGGTTACTTTGATACTGTTAGCAGAACACATCCTGCATGCTCCTTCTGACAAAGAGGTCGAACAATATTAAGATGATTCAGCAAAATTCAAATTTGCAAAATTCAGCAAAATTATTGACAGTAGTCTTCAGACAACTGCTTGCTGAATTGTCAGATTTTATCCTCAGTCTAAGAGCCAAGAAGGCTCCAATGCTTACTAAACTGCCTGACAGCTTCTGCATAAAAATTGTAGAAGTGAATAATGTACAGTGAAAAAATCCTTTTTGGGATCTTCAAGCTTTACTCTATGCTAATACCATCTGTTCACCAAAGCAGCAGTGAGACCCTGGGCTCTAGGCTGTTCAAGACAAATATAAAAATTTTCCTTTTCTCATAGTAAAATAAATACTGACCTCCTAATCAAAAATGGTAGTTCATTACATTTCTGCTGACCCTGATTCACACAGCTTCAGGGACTGCATGATACATCTGTGGCCACAATCTCTCTAGACGTTAAAGCAACATAACATTTAGGAAAAAATGCTTTCCAAAGCTGAGTGTATGTGTAAGGGAGAGTGCATCAGGCCTTTTGGGAGCTTCCTTTGCCCTTTGTTTCTGGGTGAAGTGCCAAAGCTTACATTTGCAAGGGTTATCACCATCAGCTGGGAAAAAACAAACACATAAGCAAGCAAAAAAAACACAAAACAAAACAAACACCCCCCCACCCCCCCAAAAAAAACCAAACCAAAAAAAGCCCCAAAAAACCCAACACACACACACGCACACCCACACCCCCCCCCACACACACACACCCCCACCCCCAAAACAAAAAACTATCAAGAAAACCCCAACTCAACCCAAATAGAAAACCCCAACTCAACCCAAAAGCCAGCACTCCAATCTATGCCATCACCACCACAAAATTACTGCTGTTTTGTTTGTAGAACTCTGATTCAAGAATTAAAATACTGACAAGAAAGAGGATGATAGCTTTTGGAGACCTCACAATGTCATTGCCATCTCTGCACAAAGGATGTTAATGCTATTTTGCATTCCAGGTGTCTCGGGCCTCTAAAAATTTTTGTATCAGAATCATGAGATATAATTTGGGATCCTTTGCTTTTAAAACATGTGAAAAGAACAGTTTGGGCTTCTATATATATGGATACATTGTTGCAAATTGACTGTCTCCAAGTTCTTTTTGGTTCTCAAGCTTTTTTGGACCTCTTTTTTGCACCTCTTCCCTTCATACTCTAGAGGCAGCCAACAGAGCTGTTGGGCAAGTATGCATGCACGATGACAAGATCCCATCAAAACCTCTACATTAAATGTTCTGTCTGGATTGCTTTGTAGTTTTCTAATAGCTGGAAGTATGTAGACTTTATTATAGATAATCCCTTGCTCCTGCTTGTTTCTACCGCCTTCCTTGTGATGACAGAATTTAACATTTATTTGCACCTGTCCTCTTCACCAGTGGTTGCAGTTTTCCTTGAGAAGCGGTATTGTTTAGTGTTATGTTCCATCAAGTCTCTAGATTAAATTATTTCATGGGGACTAAGGATGCAGACAGTAGCAGTAGTGGAAAGTGTAATGCTATCAGTGGTAATTCCATTATTGAATTTCTATAGGAAACGGCAAAAGACTATTTGAAGCAGCAATGATTTATCACCCACGGCACAGTGATGTAATCTTGCTGCTGTGTCTTGGAAGAGGAATCTGCACAAACTTTAAAACATAACTGTGCACAGGATCTGTTATCTTTTGCCTGTTTATGGCATGCCAACGCTTATTCTTGAAGTAAATTCACAGTCCTTTGCACAGCCATGGACTGCCTTAGGTCCAGCAATAAACAAACGCCTTTCATGAGCTAGCAGCTCTGCAGCACAGAAACGCACAGCTGGCCCAAAATAGACTAGAGCTGCATTAGATCTGAATGTCATCCACTGCACCACCCTGAATAGCTCTTTGTGGATATCACTTTTAGAAGTGCAGTCAGACTTGGCTCTGAGACAACATCTGTAGGCCTTCATAGACTTGAAGGGTCTAAAAATAATGTGATTGAAATAATATACTTCAGCTAACACTGTGACAACCCACTGGAGCATGGCTCAGTACAGACAGCTTCTTTTGCTGCTTGAGGAGCAGTAAGCAGGAACTAATTGCCTTGATTGCTTCTCTTCCTTAATTGTGTGAATTTGTTTTTTAAGACCCTGGTATCAGCTGCATGTACAAGCAATTACAGACTTGAGAACCATTTCCCAAGCGTTGCTGCCAACAGAATTTTGCCTGTTTCAGTATACTCCAGCACAAAAGGAGAGCACAAACAGGTTCTCACTTATTTTTCCCCTGGCAATGGCTGCTCAGCAGTACTCCAAGCCTGCAGTCTTACTGTTGAGCATGAGCGGTGGTGCTATTCATGCTGCTAATATCACACTTCCATCACAGAAAGAAGGAATTTTTCACAATTTTCCCTTATAACAAAATAACCTCATCAGGGAAAAAAAAAAAAAAAAAAAAAATAAAATAAAAAAAATCCCCAACTTTAAAAAAAGAGGGATTTCCAAGGGAGACCTGTAACACTTTTCTATGTCTGCCTTCTGAGAGATTGTCTTTTGATATGGGAAAGAAAATCCGGACTGTCTTGAGCTGTCTTGATTCAAGTTTAGTCATTCCCCTCTAGACAAACCCCATAAAGCAATTTTAAGCACAGTCTAACAATTGTATTTTCTCACAACTCAGTGTATCTGCTATGGTTTATGCCATATCTCCCACTCTCGACTTTTGCTTCATGCATTTTTCAAATGGCTGCAACCTCTGAATCTATTCTCTGTGGTGCCTAGGAAACCACAGTCAAACTCTTGCACCTGCATTACATAGAATTTACAACTGTGAATTCTGACAGTCATTTGCCTGTAATTCTGCTCATGCTACTTTGGCAATGCACAGGGACTTTACAATCATGAATGCAGGAGAAGGAAAACTCGTATTTGCTTTGGAACTATGCATGATTTACAAGGCACAAATAAAGAAACTAAAGCCAATAGCTCTTGAATGTTATTTCCAGCTGTGTTACTTCATCTGGGTGACCTCAGGAGAGAAGTATCTATATTTGAGATTTCATGCATGTATTTGTTCCTTACAATGGCTCTAATGCTTATAAGCTGGTAGTTGTCCAGTGTATACGTGCACCAAACATATAATACAACAGAAACATCAAGAAACATCATAGAAGAAAACCCAAATTTACAAGCTTAAACTAACAGGACAAGAATATTGACTTGCACAGTGGTAAAATAGGAACAAAAACAACAGCAAAACAATATTACCTTGTAAAAGTTTTTGAAACTTTCTCCTCCTCTGCCCTTTTCATGATCACAGCTTGAGTCACCAAGTGCCTGTTTTGAAGAGCTTGGGGACAGCCAGTGAACCCTCCATTCAGATTTCTATATCCATGCATGAATGCATGGGAACACTCTCAGGCACTGCCACAGCCAAGCCTTACCTTAGAACCAGGCACACAAACTAACAGTAGAAATTTGTTACCTTTTAGGATAAATTGTTGAATATTGTAACTTGATAGACATTGTAGCAAATCTGTACTAGGCAAAAAATTACTGTATAAAAATCACAGAATCACAGAATTTTTTAAGTTGGAAAAGGCCTCTGAGATCACCATGCTCAACCTTTGACTGATCAGCACCTTGTAGACTAGACCATGTGCCGTGCACACTGAGTGTCATGTCCAGTCATTTCTTGTGCATCTCCAGGGATGGTTACTCCACCACCACCCTGTGCAGTCCATTCCAATGTTTAACAATCTCATTTATGAAGAATTCTGTCCTGATGTCCAGCCTGAACCCCTCCTGGTGCAGCCTGAGGCTATTTCTTCAAGTCCTGTCACTTGCTGCTTGGGTGAAGAGGCCAATACCCATTTGACTGCATCTTCCTTACAGGTGGTTGTAAAAAGTCATAAAGTAACCCCTGAGCCTTTTTTTTTTTCCCCAGGCTGAACAACTACAGCTCCCTCACCTGCTTCTCATCAGACTAGTTCTCCCTTCACTAGCTTCATTGCTCTGCTCTGTGCAGAGTGAAACTCCAGTTGCATCACACCATTGCTGCACTTTAGTCTTAAAACATAGTGGTAAAGAAGGACATAAGTGAGGATAATAAAGTTCTGTTGGGGATGGACCACTTCTTTCCAATGTAAGAAATACCCTGTGTTCTTTGTGTTTTATAAATAATTCACAAAAGACCCTGATCTTCTGTTCACCCCATGGTAATTGCACAGTGAAATTGTGCTTCAGATGAGAGAACAACCAACACACTGAAACCCAGCAATTTCTAGTTACTCAAGTTGTTACAGTACTGATCACAGAGCAAATAAAACTGGTGCGACTGCATTGTTGGATCAAAGATAGTGGCAGCCATAAAAGGACACAATCTCCCCCTTTTTTAATGGATTCTCTTTGTTTCACAAGAATCCACACTTGTAAGTCTAAAATGTCAGCAAGCTAAAGAAAACCTAACTAGAGCTATTTGGGAGAGAAGAGGGAACAGAGGGGAGAATTTTAAGATACAACTTTAGTCATATTGCTGTGTAGCAAAATTCAGACTCATATTAGACAGCAAGGTTTCCCGTGCAGTGAACAGGCAGAGTGCATTCAGTCAGCTCCATCACACTTCACAGAATAAAGCGCTTCAGAATGGAACATTGAGCATCACAACCATCGCTGAAAGTTAAAGTCTCACATCCGTTAACAAAACAGGTGAGGAGTAATTGTTCCAATTGCTCCTCAATAAGTGTAGTAGATACTGAAAATTTGAGAAAATAGACTGTATTTCTCCTGCAAAACTTTTAGTTACTCAGTTTCAGCAAAGATGTTAGAATAATTTGTATTAATTTTTTACTTTAAGAACTACTACATGAGTGAAAACATTCATACAAAACACAGGTTAGAGTGCATTCTTAATTCTCATTTTTTTCTATCCAGGAGCTTCTCCAAAGGCTCTTGAACAACTTTATTTGGTTGAGTTCGTCAGCGAATTTTAAACATGATTAATAAAGACAGCTTAAGCTGTTCTCCTGGAAGTTACACAATCTCTGTTTTATACTAGGAAGTCTTTCCTACAAATTACAGACTGTGGTAAAATATGAGAGTGCTAGCACTGAAACACAAGCACTGGTTTTCTTTTGTTTTATAAGCACTTTCTCTAAGATGTACAGAAGGTTTAATTTGTGTTACATATTTCATTCCAGTAGTATGAACCCATTTGAAGAGGTGTAAGACTCATGTTTTGAGTGTGGCTTTATGTATGGAAGGAATCAGAGTTTTTTTGTTTTATGATTCACTTTGCAAGGGCAATCATAAAGAGGAATCATTTCCCCACTTTGCAAGGGAAGGACTCTCCAGTGTTAGAGCAGTATCAGGGAAAGACATGAGTCTGCAAGAGCTAAGGCACAGCCTTGCCTTTGGGCAGCAGTAAAATGCCTCCTTCTTCAAAGTAAGTAATTTCTACAGCAAATGTAAATAATTTTCTTGCAGCTAGAACCTTTTTTTTTTTTTTTTTTTAGGAAGCTCCTTCTCATGTCTGGGGAGCACACTTGTCTGGGAAATCAAGTTATGTGTCCTTTCAAACTATAATCCTAAAGCAGGAACAGCTATTATCAGAAAATAACCAGAATACTCACTGAATAGTTATCTTTCCTAGGTCAGAAGGAATCCATTTCACACTTCATGATCCTAATCAAAAAGTTCACTGAAGCCTGGGGGACTTTCATTAACTTTGAGGGGTTTCCGATCTGATCATTAAAAAGAAACACAAAACCCCACAAAAACAAAAACCCCAAAACAAAAATCCCACACTAAAACAAAAACAACAACAACAAACCAAAAACAAACCACCCCCCAACAAAAAAAAAAAAAAAAGGAAAAAAAAAAGAAAAACAAAAGGAAAAAGAACCATTAAGAAAGTTCACTACCTAGCTGCCAGCCTCTGTGTGGGGGTACAATTAAAGCTAAACAAAATAGAAACCAGCTGAGGTTTTCACTCTGCTTTATACCACACCACTTAGGCATCTGAGAATCCTTTATAGCTTTAGAGCAATTCTCTGGAGAATTTCCTACACAGCTCTAGCCCAGTGGGGTTTCTGAGAGAACAGCTAGTGATGGCAGCTAACGCAGCTCATCATTCTTTTCTTGGGTATCTCCATAAACATCATCCTGTGCAGCAGGATGATGCTTGCTGAAATAACTGTTTTCATCACTGTCATACATGTCTCCAAGGAATTATTTTTTGCATGAGAGGTAGAGAGATAAAGAGCACAGTTACCAGGAATGGATCAACCTCCCAGTAGCCTGAAATTGTTTTTGGATACCTAGCAAGAAGAGTCTCTGCTGAGGCGACACCACTGTACAAACTGGTTAGCCAGGAAAACCAAAGGTGTTTCTAACACTTGGAGATATATTGTGGATCAGGTAGAGAGATCTCCTTTTTAATCAGCACTGAGAGAATTCTGTCATAAAACAGGAGAGTCTGATGAGTTAAAGGAGAATTGAAGAGAAAGGAGGAATACAAATGGGATATGTATTCCTGAAAAAAAGGAAGGGACTGTTCCCTGGGCATTGAACACAAGGACTTCTTCATGACCAGTAAGAGTAGATTGAGAGGAAAAGTGACTAAAGAAAGATTAAGATGTTGTCTGTAAAGAGGGTAGAAGAGAATGGATAAGTACACAGACAGAGCTGAATATATAAAAATAAGAGGAGAGAAAAATGAAAGGATGAGAGAGGAGAAAAAGCAGACTTGAGTTCCTTTATCTGGGCAGGGCACAACCTAGTTAGTTAAGTGGGATGATTATTGTAAAACATGCCTGCTCTCAGGAGCACATCTGACCCAGGGATATCTCAAGACAGCAGTTAACTGAGCTAGTATCTCTTGACTAGGAATTACATTGGACAGGAATATGTATACTACATTTTATTTATACTATATTCCAGCAGGGACAAAGCAATATAAGCATATTGTTTTTCTGAAGGCTTCTGTTTCCCTCCAGCTGCTCCACATCTGAGGAACACACTAAAACACTTGGGAGAGTCATATTGTTCTGCTGTGTTTGTACAGTATGAGAAGGTCATGCTTCCCACTCAATTTCCAGCTACTACTACAGCCTGAAGAATAATTAAAAATAATGGTATTTTTTTAAATTGCCTACAGCACTTCAACTTTATTTGCTTTCACTGCTGAACTTCAGTATTTTCCATTTAAATTTGTGATGCAGAACAAGATATGAAGGATAAACAGAAAAAAATTATTGAATACTCAAAAATCAAAGGGACAACATAACATGCCTTCAGTGTTGTTCCTTCTAGTATCCTGAAAAGTCTGTAAATTGCTTCTCTCTCTCTCTTTTTTTTTTTTTTTTTTTTAAGACTCTTTTATCTTCACCATGCTGTCAAATTTTCCATTGCACTCTCCTTAGACTGTGGAAGATCACATAGGTATTTCGGACACTCGCAAAAAATACGTATTATCTTAACCCATATATATAATAAAACATTTTCTTTAGAATAAGTGCAAGTACATTGTGACAAGGTAGAACACTGACCTCTGTATCCTGTAATATAAACTGGTGCCCAGGACCCAACAATTTCAGTGAGATATCTACACTTGATAAATGGCTATATTGTTTGTTGTTATTTCTCAAAAGAAAAAAACAAAGCAGAAAAAAAAGGAAAAATAGTCCTACTTGTGCTTTCACGGGGTGAATAGAGTGATTTTCCCCGATTATAAAATCATGAGGTAAAAAACTCATTCATAATCACTGTTTGGCACTCACCTTGCCAGTCATGAAGTCAATGGCTAGCTGTCAGCACTTGACAACTGCACACTCTTACAAGAGTGGGTTGCTGGCACGTCCAAGAAGATAGGTTTGAACCAATGCTGTCTATGTTGCATATGCTATTTGAAGCAAAACAACAGATTTTATTTCAGCTTGTTTCAGTCAGTCTGTGTCAAAGCCCTCTTTGTCATCTAGGTTTTGATTTTGTTGCTGTTGGCCTCTGAGGAATGCCTAGAGAGAGACAGTGTGAGAACCAACTGAAACCAGCTGCCTGAACAGTTGTCAGCTCCTCAGGGTACATACGGGAGGGGATGCTGTGGCAGTTTTCAGGTAGTGACTCACCCACCCAAACATATTGCAGTAGTGGAAAATATACAGCCTCCACCAAATCATTCCTTGAAGATTTGATGTTATATCTGAGAAGCCAAGAGCCAAGACAATTGGTTTAGTTTTTCCCAAGCTTTTTAAGAGGGCTACTCAGAGCTATGTGATTTGCTTAGATGTGCATGCACACGTGCATACACGCACACACATAGAGGGTAATAGATGAAAAATTCATATCTAACCCTGAAGTACTTTGTAGTAATGAAGGTGGAGAGGAGGGAAGATATATGGAGAGGACTGCTTTGGCACAGATTCTCCCTTTGTTCAAGTGTAACCTAAGGTGCACCGGTATGGTGACCTCTCTGCACAAAATGGTCACAGTATATGCAAGCCATCAGCTATAGCAGATTCATAAAATCAGCCTGTTTATACATTTCAGAGCAGGTATACTGTGTCACAATTTTTAAAGGAAAAAAATTGTATATGTTAATCTACATCCCACCAAAATCCAAGAGAAGTTTCCCACTGAATTCAACATCAGGAGCAATTAACAAACTAGTGGGAATCAACTACCTCTATGTGCATGTATCTGAAAGTGCTCCCAAATGCCTGTAGGGCTTGTATATATTTTAGTCATGATTTTGTGGAAAAAAATCTTGTTACGTGTAAATAAATGTAGCAGATTGTTTGCCTACTTCAGCTTTGACAAATATCTTTTTTCATGTCCCGGATGTCCATGCTTCTATTACTTAGTAATTGTTTCAGAGACTAATGTCTGAATTCATATATCCACAAGCTGGCTCTTGGAATTCAGACTTTTCCTTCTTTTAATTTTTATTCTATGATTCCTAGTTTATTCCATTTGTAGTACTCTGAAACATCCATAAATAATTATCAGTACAGACTGCTCACCATCAGAATTGTATAATGTAGACAATGGATGAAGTCTTTAATGTTGACTAGAGTCTTTTCTCTTTCCTAAAATGTTTTATTTTGCACAACATTTCTTTCCCCTCTCTCCCCCTGAAATACTTTTCTTGGATCAAAGAAACTGGCAATAACACATAAGGAAGCATAAATTTTTGCAATGGCTGGCAGACCAGCTTTGTGTCCTCCAGCAACAAGTACTTTTCACTTTGATTTAGAGAACTGTTTGTCATTCTTCAGATATGAAACTGTGTGGGATTCTCATTCCTGTTCTTATTTATACAGCATTTTGCTTTTCAGCATCTATTTGTGAACAATTGCTAATAATAGGCTCATTAGAAAGCAAGCTGTTTTTGTTACATGCTGTAGCATTCCAATTGTTAGATTTTACTGCTAACTGCATAGTATAGAAGAGAGATGTGTACTTGCTCCAGAAAGCATGGGTACCTTGCTCCTGATTTTTAGTATTTGTGAGGGATGACACCAATTCTTGAAAAGCATAATGGAAAATTATATTATGTGAAGCATAATCTTCACACTGATAGTGCAGGACTGCAAAAATATATTACTTGGGTGACACTGAATTCTTCTGTTGTTGCTTAAATTTTTTGAAGACTAGAAGTTTTGATGGAAGTTGCAGTTCAGTAGTAACTGATCATCATACAATGCAAAAAAATCATCTTTGGAAAAAAAAAATCTTAAAATCTAAACAGAGTATAAAAAATAGTCACAGACTGGGTATGAAAATAAAAGCATGACCACAGAAGAGACAAAGAACCATGTTCCCAAACAGTCCACAATAATGACAAGTACATTTTCTTTGAGCTCATATGTAATATGCATATCTTAAAATGTTTGTAATAGACTACAGATGTCAACGGCCCTCTGAAAAAAAATTCTCTTGTTTTCACATTATACCTTGATTAATAGAATTGTCCAAAAGTAATTTAAAAATGTAGTTTGTCTGGAACACTGAGTTATGGTACATGCATAAAACAGATTACTAAGAAGAAGAAAGTGAGCTTAAGGAAGCTGTAACAGTGTGCGTATCTCTGTTGAGTTTATATTCAGAACCCAATGTCAGCCAAATGCCAGTCTATCTCTTAGTAGCAAGTTGTGAAAATGAGGAGGAATGGTGAAAAAACCCAATGCTTTGAAACTTAAAGCTGGTCAGAAAGCTCCTCTGCTTTCTTTCCATCTTGGAAATAATTTGGCAGTTTGGATTTCTGTGATCATTTGCCAGGTGTCAGAAACAGATATAAAGCACAGAACAGGATGCAAGAAAGACAAACAGCAGAGCTTTTCATCTGTATAGGCAAAATACTCCGGTGTTTGGGAAATCCAATAGGAAACTTGGAACTTGGACACGAGGAAAGAGGCGATTTGCCTTTTGAAACGCGTAGACTGGAAACTTGCTGCCACCTAGTGTCAGTAGGTATCTGTTCCCACGAATTAATCCCGGGAATTCAGTCTGAGGTGGGCCAGCCACCCTGTCCCTAGAGAGACAGGGCCTGGCACCCCTGGGTTCTCGTGTGAGGAGCTTGCGGGGCACAGCAGCCAGCTAAGGCACGCACAGGCTGAGGCACAGACCACTGAAAGAGAGCATAAAAGGTGAGGGTGAAGACCCTGCTAAAATCAAGTGGTTAATCTTCCCTTGCTGTTCCGCTCTAAGAAAAATGCCAGACATTGCATACAGATTTTGCTATTCAAATGCTGTTCAAGACCAAATGCATGTGGAATTGCACCAAGTATGCATATTTTCCTCACCATGTTGAAGGAGGACATCTCTTAGGTGTTAAAAGTGGCAGTAATGAGCACAGCAGCCCAAACTGCTCACTGTCCAGCAGATCACTGACAAGAAGCTGAATCAGTCATGAGAAAAAAAGTAATTTCAAAGTATTCTTTTATTTTAAAATTTAAGTACTCTTTTGAGGGTTATTTCGGGATGTACACAGAGGAGCACACTCTGCCACATCAGGTAACTATGGAATTCTCCTGTAAGAAGAAACTGCAAAATTTTAGCATAATAATTTTTTGTCAGAACAGCCAGGCAGCCAGTGTTGAGCACAATAGTGGTATAGGTGGAGATATTTTCCACTGGTGAAGATGCTGATTTAAAAAACCTGTGTAATTACAATTACAATTACAAAAACAAACAAACAAACAAAACCTCAAAACAAACAAACAAAAACCAACAGATGAACAAGCAAACAAAAAAACCAACCTCAGCAAAACCAATAGAAGCAAAATACAGTAAAAAGGAAGTAAGTTTAAAAAGATTTTTTGCACGAAAAAAATCAGTCCATGAATCTTTATTTTGTAGCTCCTATTCATTTTGTTCCATCACCTGATGTCCAGCTGACTTGAATATTGAGCTACTTAATTTTTTCCTAAGCAAGTTTTCCTTCCTCAGCCATCCAAAAAGAGCTATAAAACTTGGTCAAGCAGGGATACAAACTTGGTCAAGCAAGCCGTTTTTTACATGGCATGTAAGAACTCCCAACAGTAAGCCTTTCCAAGCTCCTGACTGCATGAAGGATTTCTCTCCCTCTCTCGAACGTCATGAATATGCAATTGTATCAACAACCTCTCACATTTTTTCCCAGAATTCCTTACTTCACGTTCTGTTGTTCAGAATCTTCACCTAACAGCAAAAGGTTTATCTAAGAAAACTCCAAATGTGTCACATAGTACATTGTAAAATGAGTGCCGTGATACAGCACTGAAGTGGAATGGTGAAGAATGCCCTTTGACTCTCATCCTGGAAAATGCCTAGCCAGTTTCAAAAGCCTTTTACATCAGTAGTTACTTCGATCAAAATCTTTATTCTGCATTGAAACATACCATAATGATTTTTGGTATGTGAAAGCCTTCGAAAATATATTAATCTTATCTGCTAGAATTTTTACCCTGAGAATAGTGTGTCATGAATTTTAATGGAAGGCTATGCACACTCTTCTACTATGCATAAATATCTTACGCACAGAGTTAACTAATTTTTATTGCTGTATGTTTCTATGTAATTTTAATGCTGTTAATATCTGGAAATGTTTAATATTTTGGGAAAATATTAAGGCATGTAACAATAGTACTATGTCTACATTGCAATCCTAACACGTAATTCTTTCCCCCCCAGTGCTTTTTTATTACTTTAAAAAAATCATTCAAGATAGGAATATTTCACGGTTACCAACACACTATATTTATTATTATAACCAAGCACTCTACATACATTGTTGCACAAAATTATAATGGACCAAACAACAAAACTATACAGTTTGTATGCAACTGTAAATAGCACTTTAGCAGAAGTTTAACACATTGTGCATTAGTTGTCTTAGTAAGGTGACAAGATGATTACTTCATGGAAGTACAAAAGTGCAAACTTTCATTCCAGGCATACACAAACACAGAAAAATGATTGCTATACACACCACACACCTAAAATAAACCTCAAACCAATCCTCTCCACCTCAAAACAAGTTAAATGAGTAAGTACCATCACTCTTAGCAACCACCAGTGTTACCACACTCAAAGTCTTATCTCTAGCAAGAAGCAAAGAAATGCAATCTGAAGAGATGCCCTTAGCTTGGAGTTTTAGATGTAATGCAACTATGTCACATGAACTCCATGTTTTTGTTTGGCAAGAGTGAGTTACATCACTATAGAAGCACTTCACCAGTGTATTACCACTAATTCCTGAATCACTATATAAAGTAACTGTGTACAACAGTTGACTGTTGAAGGAAATAGTGTCTTTACATAAAAAGGTGATAAACAACCAAAATTCAAGTATCTACTCTAAGTAATCCTGATCTTCTGTTCTGTGCACTACATAAAGCATATGATTTTTTTTTTTTTTTTTTAATTTTTCCCTTTGCCCTGGAAAAGGTGCAGAGGAAAGAACCAAAATGTAGGTGCAATCCTACATCTACAGCAGTTGATGACAGGCATGGGGGTACAACAATCCACATCAAGATGACCTCTGGATTTTCAACACACAGCCTTAATGCTCTCAGATTACTCCCATCCCAACACCTGCAAGACTCCTGCTGTCCCCCTACTTTTTATTTGCACCCTTTTCACCAGCTGTTCGAATCTGTTGCTCAAGCACACTACCTTCTTTTCTGCAAAAGTGAGCATCTGAGCTGCACAATGTAATCTCTGGATGACAATCAGAAGATAAAAGGGTGGAATAGCTCCTCTCTCATACCAGGTTTTGGGAAGGTCTGGAGAGACATTTATTTCTGCCGCAGCACCAGTGAAGAACTGCTGAAGACCATATAAGCTTGAAAGACACTTGTTTACAAAACCAAAATTCTGATCAAGTAAATTCTAAAGAAAAAATGGCCTCTTACAGTGTTTTAATTACTGCCTAGATTAATTTAAAAATAATATGAAATACTAAGGGGGTTTTCTAATTAAAAATGCTTCTCTCCTGTTATCAAGTTAACCTCAAGATAGGAGTTAAACAAGGGGGACCACAAACACCGGTGAGAAAGTTCTGGTATCTAAAGAGTTATGAAAAAGAGTTCAAACTCTATCAAAATTAGTAGCATGCATGATTACAAAAAAAAAGAAAAAAAGTAATGAGAAATATGAGATTTGTCTCTTGATAAAAGTTTTCATAGGTTTTGGTACAAACACAACACATTCTGTGAACATGGGGAATGAGAATGTGGAAGCAGTTTTATGGCCTTTGTAAATTAATTGAGGCAAGGTAAAAAACTGAAATGTGTACAACAAGGCCTGTGTATCACTTTTTAGCCCTCCAGTGCCCAGATACTTCATGCTTTGAAAATGACCAAGTACAGCAGAAACTGAGCCTTCAACAAAAAAAGGAAAAGAATTAAAATGAGCCTATCCCTCTTTGAAGTGTTTCTACAACAGGGCTACCATAGCCTACCACTATATTAATACATGAACAACATTTTTATTTCCATGAATTTAAGGGAAAATAAACCACCAGAAAATGCACTTGTAAAAAGATGAAAACATTGGAAAACTACAAAGTAAGCAAGGATTGTGTGCTTGCATATATAAATCTTTATAAATAGTCTAAATAGTCACATAGAAATGGTTGCAATTTTTTTGTCCATTGGTTTGTTTTCCCCAAATCAAAGCAGAACACAATGTATGTTTTCAAACGGGTTTTGAATGGAGAAGCATGAGTAGGATTGACCAAAAACAAACCAACCAACCAACCCCCCCCCAAAAAAAACCCAAACAACAACAAAAAAAACCCACCACCACCACAAAAAAAAAAAAAAAAAAAAAAAAAAAAAAAAAAAAAAAAACCAAAACCCCAAAAAAAAACCCAGAGGAAAAGAATAGTGAAATTTTATTTCCTTGGCAAGTGGAAGTACAGAGATGTTACTGCAGCACTTACTGTTCTTACCTTTTAGATCCCAACTCATCATAAACAACAGCGTAACTACATCAGTGGCAGAATTTAACAAACAGCTTATATTTTCAAATATTTAAGTTTATTTTTCTTAATAGTATCCCCACTTTATGCAGCCTACAAACCTGAAGAAAATGCATTTGCTTCTGAAAGTCTAATAATAAGTATTTTGGGCTGCTCAAAGAAGTAGTCCTGAGATTTCAGATGTTAAAGCTTTCTCCACAGCCACATGTTCCTTTGATGTTTGGATTATTGAAGACAAATTCACTGGACAGTTTGTCTTCTATATAGTCCATTTCAGTTCCTAGAAGTGTCAGCTGTGCCTTCTTTTCAATAAACACTCTAACCCCTAGAAAAGAACAGAAAACTAGAAATTACATACAATAAAACCATCATTCACTTTGAAATTCTCTTTCGACCAGTAATAAAAAAAGAGGAAACTAAGCATAAAGACTACCAAGACCACATCCTGGTTTACCGGGCCTAATGTGGGGTACTTTCATCACTGTTTGCATTCTACCTATAGAAGTCTTGAAGAAGCCTGGAACTGTTATTTATGTGTGCACATGAATGTCTTTTTTGTTTTGAGAAGGGACAAAAAAAAAATGATGCCAAGGGAAATAAGCTGTAGAACAGGGCAATGAATCTCACCTTGAGTATACAATTCCCATACATTACAGGCAGTAAGCTATTTCATACCCTTCTTAAAGTCTGTGAATCCAAAAAGATGTACAAAACTTTGACAACATAGATATCTTCTCTCAAAAAGAAACCTTCTCTCCAGGTCTCATTCCCCCACCACAGAAGCTTGTGCTGCTGTACCAGAAACTCACCATCTTGAACTACCTCTTCATCAGAGTCTCCTTTAGATTTTGTATATTCTAACGTGTAAGAAAGTCCATTGCATCCCCTTGTACGAACACCTACTTTCACACCTACCTAAAGAAAAAGAAACAACAAAAACACCACCACATGCATGACTTCCTTTTTAAAACCTATTCAGAACGTCAAGTTAAAAAGTATGCAGAACAATGAAATGCTGACATTTATTTTTCTCCACTGCCTAAATGCAAAAGTAAATAACTATAACGGATAAGAGGTAGCTTTTTTTTTCCTTTTATAAATTTGACTGCTAAGGTAAAAATAACCCATCCGAAGCTTATTAGAGTGAATCATGCTCTACAGTATGTCAAACCTTTGCAGTAATGAACCATTGGGACTCCCAGGAACCAGGTCTCAAAAAGACAGTCAAATTTCAAAGACAGGTATTTTTGTGACTTCAAATTACTTTTGTAATCTGAGTTTACTCAGTTGCAAAGTCAGGTACTATGATAAGATTATAGACAGCAACATAGTTATGAAGCTGTGAGGCCAAAACAAGGGTAGTTACTAGATTGTCACAGAACTCTTGCAATGACACCATCAGGAGACTTACTTTAAACGAAAATTCTGAAAAACATACTTTGATTTTTCATTACCTCTGTTGCCAGTCTCACTTAAGAAGCAAACCCCTCCCTACATCAAGTATATGTATACATGTTCTGTTTCAACTGGCCCTAAAAGCCAGCTTAGTCAACATTTCTAACAGTCACAGCATTCAAGAAGTCTCACAAAAAGAGCATCCATGTAAGGAAAAAATCCGAAGTTTTAACAAAGTAGAAAACTATTTGTAAGAATCTTTAAGAAGCATCTACATAACCCTCTACACACCAGTGCTTTATAACTGAAGAGGCAAATTTTATTATCTATGTCCATATGATTTAATAAAAATGTATCAAAATTTAACAGTTCTCATCAAATGGGCTCTCAAAACAAACTGCATCTGATCTTTTCACACTAAACATCTCTCTCTACAGAACTGCTACAAATAATAGGTTGGAAAATGCAAACACCATTTACAGCAAGTGCAATGACTGACCAAATAAATTGTAGGCCCAGGGCTTCCTTAGGATGGTTTAAAACATTAGAACAAATAACTCTAGTTAGTTGGCAGACGTGCAGGAAGCAAAATAAACAACGTACTTGGTTAACAAAAGAAATACTCATCTTGAAACAATACTTACTGTAAAAAAAGCTAATGCTTGTTTTTACAATGGTTATAAAAGAAGCCTTTGTGTGTCTTTCCCTCAAGAAGAAAAGATGATATACTCATTATTTGGTGAAACACTGGTTACTTAAAAAAACATGCTGTCTGGCAAGTTTCCTAAGAATTAGATTTTCTCCAATGCATACAAATATAACGTGACTATTGCACACTTCATAATGAGAATTCCTTACAGGAACTTAAATAGTAACAGCTGAAGAGCTCTCTCCCCCTGTAAGAAGTCTCTACTATACCATACTGAAGTGTTTTATTAAAATGTAGGTCAAAAATATCTGAAGCTTAAAATTTTTCCAGCTTATTCATCTCAACAGTAACTGTACAGTGAAATGTCATTACAGTTAGTTGTTCCCTGCATTTCATTTTATAACAAAATAAAACTAGATATATAAATAAGCTTATACCTACCCCACAAAAAAAAAAGATATCAACATCTCTAACAAACATCTCAGTGCTCAGTTCAAACTTCTGAATTGGCTAAAAATGCTTTGCAATCATGAGCTGTGCTAATAGCTTAGCACACCCTACAGACTGACCCTGTCAACACTTACATGGTCAGGTTTATCTTTCAGGAGCTCTTTTATCTTCTGGACAGCAGAAGGGGTCTGAAAGACAAAAGCATACATATAAATTCGATTTTTTTGTTGTTTGCTTATTTGCAGTGAGTGCTTGCATATATTGAAGTAGATGCCTGTAAGACACAAACTGCTGTAAAACAGATGTCTGCACAACCTAACTGACACAAAGCACACCACCTCTTCACTCCTCTCATCACATGCAGTGCCAGCAAACAGATACCCACCAAAAATTCAATCCTTAATCCTTAGCAAGTGGGGGTTTTGGCTGTTAGAATATCAGAATGGCTTAGGATGGAAGAGAACCTCAAACATAATCTAGTTCCAAGACTCCTGTCAAGGGCAAGGGAAGTAGGCTAGGTTGGTCAAAGCTTTATCCAAACTGGCCTTGAACACATCCAGAACTTCCCTGGGCAACCCATTCCAGTGCCTCACCTCCCTCACAGTAATGAATTTCTTCCTAATACCTCATCTAAATCTCACCCTTGTCTTATCACTACAGTTCCTGACCCAGAGTCCCTCTCCAGCTTCCCTGTAGACCTGTGCCATGAGGTCTCCAGACAACCTTCTCTTCTTCAAGCTGGACAACCCCAACCTTCTCAACCTGTCTTCATAAGGGAGGTGGCTGCAGTCCTCTTACCAACTTTATAGCGTCCTGTGGACTTGCTCCATGTCCTTCTTACGTTGGAGGCCCGAGAGCTGGATGCAGGGTTCCAGGTGGGGTCTCACCAGAGCAGAGCAGAGGGGCACAATCCCCTCCCTGGCTGCCCATGCTGCTTTGGGTGCAGCCCAGGATACAACTGGCTTTCTGGGCTGCAAGTGCACATTGCTGGGTCATGTCCAGCCTCTCATCAACCATCAGACCCAAGTCCTTCTTGAATCCATTCTCCATGTAACCTGTTGGTGTGACTGGGATTGCCCTGACCCAGGTGCCAGAACCTTGTATTTTACTTTGCTGAACTTCATGAAGTTTGTATCAGCCCACCTCTCAAGCCTGTCAAGATCCATGCTGCTTCTTTGCGATTTTTTCCCCCAAAATCACTACCATAATTCAATCAAGTAACTCTGTTCTTGTAAAAATTTTGTCACATGCCCACTACAGACAAAAAAACACTTAGATGTAGAGGGCTTATGGTCTACTTTTCTCTCCCCATTAACCTTAAGGGAACCTGTGACTTAACAGCAGATAAAATTCACCATTCATGCCTATCTAGTTGATGCAGAAATGCAAGAACACAATGCAAATGTCAAAATTTCCACTACATCCCCACAAGTTTCTAAAACACCGAGAAAATCATTAGTAATGTGAAGTTCTTACTATGAGCCAAATTAAACACACAAAGCAAATGGCAAGTAGACTTGCAGTAGAAAATCCTTTCTAATTACCGCTACCATTCTTGTTGTCAGAGACCTGCTACTGAGCAGGAATTACCCGCTCTGACAAACGACTGAACTGCGTAAGCTCGATCTGCCTCTGATCCTGCGGGGAACTGACTTTTCTTTTCTCTGCAGGGATCCGTCTCAGAATCAGGGGCTGGAAAAGACCTCTGAGATCACTGCCCTATGACCAAACACCATGTTTTTAAATTTGGCCTCTCCAGCACGGCAGCTAGTAGAGAATGCACGCACTTTTACTATTAACAACAGGATGTAAAGCCTTCTTGGAAAGGAACCATGCGTCAGCCTCGGTAGTTAATGCATTAACCTCCTTCAAAAAATTTTAATCAAATACTCTTTTTGGGGGTGTCTATGCGACAAGGCCCCGCGCTCGCAGGGGCCGCAGCGGTGCTGCCCCGGAACTCCGTGGTTCCGCAGACGCAGCGGCGGAGCGCGGCGCCTGCTTTCAGCGGCACTGGCGAGGATCAGGCAGGAGCTACCGCCTCTCCACTAGACAGGGGGAAGAACAGCCCCCTGCAGCCCGCCCGCTGGGGTTATCGTCGCCGGCCGATCCCGGGCCGGGCGGGCACAGTCCGGCGGGCCGGACGGGCACAGTCCGGCGGGCCGGCCCGTCCCCATCCCTGGCCCGCCCCGCTGTCGCCAGGGGCCGCCTCACCAGCCGGGCCGGAGGGGCCCGTGGCGCAGCTCCCGCACCCGCCATGTGCCGCGGTCCCCGGGTCCCGCCCGCTGCCCGCCCGCGACACTGACCAGAGTGAGGGCGGCGCGGGTCGCCTGGATCCTGCGCTTGCTGACGGCGCGCACCGTGGCTCGCACCACAGACGAGGCCATGACCCGCCGCCCTCGGCCACGGGCAGCACCGCCCGCCCGCCCGCACGCCGTGACGCCACCGCGCACGGACCGCGGGCGGGGCAGGTGGCGGCGGCTCCACCCCCGGGACCGGCGCCCGAGCCGGCTCCGGCTCTGGCTCCGGCTCTGGCCCCGGCCTCCGCCCCGCTCAGGGCGGGCGGGACTGCGCAGGCCGCGGGGCTGCGCGCCGAGATAAGAGGCAAAGACGGCCCGGACGCTCTGCCCTTCAGCTGCCCCGGTGCAGGCCGCGACAAAACAGCCGCCCAGGTGTCACGTGGACAGGGGAGGTTTTTCTGAAACACTTTAATGATTGATTAGTCAGCGCCCTGGAAGGTTCAAGTTAACAGGTTACGGAATAACAACATCTATAAATTTAGAATGTTATCGGATTGGAATGGAGCTTAAAGATCGTCTAGTACCAACGCTTTTTCTGTAGGCAGGGACACTTCCCACTAGACTAGGCTGGTCAAGGCCTTATCCAGAACTTTCCATGGGAAACCCATTCCAGTTTCTTCTGGAAAAACAAATTTCTTCCTAGCAACTCATCTAAATCCCCCCCTTGTCTTATCACTACAGTACCTGATGAAGGCTCCAGCTTCCCTGTCGGCCCTCTGCAGATACTGACTGGAAGGGTGCCTGGAGGTCTCCAGACAACCTTCTCTTCTTCAAGCTGGACAGCTCCTAACCTTCTCAACCTGTCTTCATAAGGGAGGTGGCTGAAGTCCTTTTATCAGCTTAGTGCAGAGGAGGCCACAAACTTGAACAGTTCCATATCCTTCTTAAGTTGAAAGCCCCAGAGCTGCATGCAGTATTCCAAGTGGTGTCTCAAGAAGTAAGCAGAGGGGCAGAATCCCCTCCTGGTGCTTTGGATGCAGCCTAGAATTTTGACATGGTAAGATTCAAGGATTGCTGGTGAGAGTAGCTGATTGCAAAAACATATTCAAAGCAATATATTAATTCAAAGCAATGTACAAAAAAGCTCTAACTCCTAACAAAAATGAGCTCAAGGCAATCATTTACCACTCATAGAACGCTGTTCTTACTCCATAGCTGTCCCCATAGGAACAAAGAGAGGTTGAGCCTGTCAACTGATTTCAGAAGTTACAATGGAGTCTTTTGTACTATTTTCGTATGTTTGGAGTTTAAGTGTCCGTAGTGATATAGTGAGGGGTGGGTATCTCAGAATACATAATGTATCAGCCGAGGGAGAGTGATTTCACCACAGCTGCGGATTTGACAAAAGGACATCTTCCTTTATCTCCCTTGGTTTTCAGCTTCTGTGCAGCTTATCAGCCAGAAAAGACCGTACACATTCAATCCTCAGCAAGAGCCTGGCTACAATGTACTCTACTCCACCCACCTTTAGCATGTATAATGAGTGGGAAATCAGGGATGCTAGCCACATTCCATCCAGAGAGTATTTTTCTCTATTATTTCCATACCGTTATCTTTTTACCCCCAAGCATTTTCCCACACCAGGGAACAATGGAGACCCATGAGTCCATAGTCTCCTACCTACAAAATACAGGCACAGAATGTGAATTTTCATTCAACATCACACTGGCAAGCATTTGAAAATAACAATGCATGTGGCTATTTGATAGGAAGATTTAGCTCAGCAGGAAAACCCCATGTCTAGAGTGATCCAGCTTGGACAAATCCCTGAGTGAAGTGCTGTAGTGGTTTTACATTCACTAAATTTTGGTTTTAGTACTTACTTTTTTCTGTGGGAGAGAGACTAGGAGAAAACAAAGCAGGCTTAACCTTAAAATCAACAAGTAGTTTTATTAACATACACTAAAAAAATAGAAAAAAAGAAAGCTGGAAAAAAAACTAAAATGGAATGAAACTTCAAAAACACTCTTCCCTCCCTTTATAAACTATTCACTTTCTTACAAACAACATAAAGAGACAAAACTTGCAATTTTCAGTCAGTTTCACTATCTGACAATAATCTTTCATCAATTCTTTAGGGGAAGAGTATCTTTTAGAGTCATGGATCCCACTGACAACTTAGAACAGTTCTCTTGTGTGTTTTAAACTGTCACAGAAACAACTGCCCAGAGAAACCTGCCTTGTGACCCTCCCAGGAGCAGTTTCCCAAGATGCTTATGGGTCATGGGTCTTAGACTTTTGCATACCCCAGTATGGGGTGTCACCTTTTAAAGATTAATAACTTCAAATCAAAGGCTTCTTCACCTCAAGGTACAGAGATATCTTCTCACTTCTTCACTGGCGCAGGGGGCTTCTCATCTTTATCTCTGTTCAAGCATCTTATAGGATTAATATTACTTAGTCCATCACAAACACCTTTGCTCAAATTCACACACAAATTAAAACAATCATCTCCCCAAATGCATTTCTTTCCTATGATTTAAAAGAATGATCTAAATATAGAGTTCATTTCCATGGCTCAAGTAAGAATAGAACAACCAACTCTTCAACCCTCTGTCCTAATGGTCTTTTCACTCTTGCTCTACTGACTTCATGCTGTTGTTCTTTATGTTCACTCTGTCCTTTCTTACTCTCTCAGAGAAGGGCCAAGCTCTGGAAGCTTTATGTTGCTAAGAAAGAGTTAAATCTGCTCAGAGTCTTTGTCTCTCTCTCTGTAGCTCGTGGTGTTAAGATGTTCAAGGCCCGCTGGTGAAGGAAGAAGAACTCACAGAAATATCAGAGATCAGAGCACTCAAGCAGTCCAGAATCACAAAAATCCAGGCAGGATCATAAATGCCTCCTCAGCCCACCCCTTGGTGTAAATTGGGGTGGCCTCGGCCCAAATGATGCCCATAGCTCTTATCAGGGGCCCGGCAGAGATCTCTCCCTGCTCCAGAGAAGTCTGAAGAAAGTAGCTGTGGCAAAACAGCAACCTCTCCTTCCCCCTCCCGCCTCCTTCACCCGGGAGCCGATAGAATCCAGCCAGGCCTCAGGCCAGCTCCCCATCCCTTCCACAAAAGGGGGGACCAGCAGGCCCAGCTCAATGTTACCTCTCTCTGGAGCCAAAGGAAGAAGAAAAAAGGACCCACCTACAGGAAATTCACAGGGTTTTATACGGTACTTCCCAAAGCCACAGCTAGTTATTTTCAGTGGTTAGAAGAGATGCCAATATTCCAACTAACCCTCTGATAGGTCCCTGTCTTTTCTAAAGCAATTCCCAGGTCCTGACCAGGAGAATTATTCTACATTCTTCTCTAACTAAAAAACCAAACTGTACTAACCCATAACAAGTGCCCAGGACCTGGAACCAGTGACTACTATGATCCACCACAGACAATACATTGTGCCTGCCCTCCTACTGACCAGGATCCTGCCTTTTCCTCCAGGTTCATGCTGGTCTGGGGCCGAGTGAGAGGATGACCATGCAGTGGTGAGGGTCCAGCTGCTCTTCTTGATCCCTGCCTGGTGCAGAGGCATTGTGGAAGGAAAGCTTGAAAGCTGCTGCATGAACTGAGCTGCCATTCCCCAACTCCTGGTGGCTGCAGCCAACTTGACTTGCAAGGAACCCCAGTAGCCTTTGTACAGGGACACTCACACTACTTCAACTTGGATGATGGCTACACCAGAAGATAAACAAGTACTCATTTTTCATTTCCACAATCCTGCATCCTTAAATATGTTAGATAATACTTTAAATCCCCGTTTATAAAGTCCAAGCACAAGAAACACATTTGGGTCTCACCACCTCACTTACTTCCCTGATTCTGGGCCTAGAAGTTCTGAAGAGCTCGGTAGTAAGTAAGATGCGTTATGTGTTTTTGTACGTACAAAATTATGCCACTGCTCTTTACTGAGGCGCAGTACTACTACCTCAAATACAAAGACAGCATGTGTATAAAGAAAGCTGCATTTTCTTTAGCTACAAAAAGTGTGCATCTCAACTAAACTACTCCTACTTAGGAGAATGTTACTTAGGGGGTTAAATGCACTACTGGGCAGAAACCTGAAGTCAGTACACTTGAAGGGGGAAGCTCATGTACAAACTCAGCTAATACCCTCTTTCATCATCCACATCATTCACACCCTATCACGCAGGCACAAAGAACTTTACTTTCCTCAGGATGCTTCCAATCACTCCTTAGTCCCCTATCTGCTGAATCAATCTCTGCATGGAAAACTGAGCATGGGCTAGAAAAATAGCCTTCTCACAGAGAATATAAATGTAAAAATCAGATTTAAAATCTAACTAGTTCAAGTGAGTAACAAGAGATATTGGTGAGTTGTCAGTATGACAGAAAAAGCCAACAACTTTCCATGCTAGAAGTTTCCATTCTAAGCAATTATTTCAAACCCTGGAAACTTAGTAATAAATCTAATTTTTTACGTGGCTTCTGTAGTCCTTATAAAAATGTGATGATGTTTATTTGATGTGTAATAAATAAATTTAAGTAAAAATATAACAGATGGGAAAACAGTTTTAAATATAGCTATGAAACAAACCTCACCAGAACAATTACATTAGGGAAAATTGGTATGTGTGATCTAGTAGTTAAATAGCTAAATGACACTGACTTACCTATTTAGGAGTTAACTGTGTTGCAAGCCTGAAGAAACTTCATCTTTCTCAGTTTCTCAGAACTGATAACCTACTGTTCATAGCATAAAACATATTCCAACTTTGGGAACTTGAACATTAAAAGCATGTGAAATTCCTGTGAAATATGACGCCAGCACTTTTTTCTAATAAAAAAGGCAGCATAAACAGAACAACTGCATGTTCCTCCATATCATTCAAGAAGGACAGAGTATGCATCTGGTTCAGAAGAGGTTTTTACAGTTCAGTCCCATCAGCAAAATTGAAAGTAACTCTGTGCTTTATTTAGATTCTGTTCAAAGATAATATGCTTGAAAATTTGTTTAGGAAAGAACACAGAAGAAATTATTTGTGAAAGCAACACATCTAGAAGTTCATAGATAGCTGGCTTCAGATGGGTGAAAACCAAAACAAGACTTTGGATGCTAGCTCCCTAAGACCCTTTTGGCAATTCTAGCTTACAACTTCTATAAAAATAAATTGGTAGGGGAAAAACAGATTAAACATGATGTTTCTAAATCCAGAAAATTATAGTAAGTTATCATTAATTATACATTTATGTCAGGAATATTGAAAACTACAACCTCAGAAAAAAATAGAGAAACTTAAGTCTGATTTTCACTTTTTAAAAATTTTTAATTTATTTCAGATTCATAAATTAACAGTGGTTTCAATTTTAACACGTAATGAATTCTCTTCTGAACAAGATAAGATGGTACATTACCACCTCTGTAAGGACTTCAAGTAAAGCTCAAGTTCCCGCTACTAATGAATGTAAATTCTTGACTGGTACAAGGATACTCCTCACATTCCATGAAAACGGACATGTATTTTTCACCAGTTGCCAAATATAATACCACTATTTCTTAAAGCATTTTTGTCTGTATCCCCAAGGCCTTGAAAAAGATTCTTAGCAGCAACAAAACAGGACTGACCTGTTACCTAGTCTTTCTTTCTTTCTTCTTGAAAATGAGCACAGCAGCAAATGAACTCCCATAAAATAACAGAACAGAAAACAACACCAAAAAATCTCAGTGGCACTGCTCGTCCGGAGATTGTTTTACATATGATGACTAGTGTCTAAGTTTTTAATTCTCTGGAGAAATAAAGAATAATATAGCAGTCTACAAACATCTCCAACACTTACACAAGGATTCAGTAAACAATCAACATGAATAAAGATCATTTGCTCCTTCAAAAGATTCATTTTTGAAGAAAATATAATTTATTTGGCTAGCACATAGTTTTAGTGCAGTTTAAAATGGTCAGGTGGAACAACAAAACCCTAAAAACAGTTCATTTTTAGTACCTGCCCTTTTCTAAATGCATTACCTAGTAAACAAATACAAAACATCATGGCTTTCTATTAAAATGCTCAAACAATCTATCAAAGAGCAGGGGTCGGTATTAAAATCCACAGTTGCTTGTACTAGCAATCTAAAAGAAAACACCCATATTTTCATTGAACTTAAGCTGAAGGTTGTCTATGCTGCTGTCCTGTGAATTCATATGCTTTAGCCAATGACATTTCTTTTAAGTGAATGATGGGTCTGTGTTGCAGTTTATCAGTGCTTAATATCCCTCATGATTCTTGCTGGGTCCTCTTCTGTGAGGCTTTTCCCTGAGTCATGTATTTATTGGAAAGGCTGCCTAAATTGGGAGGAAGACAGCATCATGCTTAAAAAAAAGACAAAAACCAATGGAAACAAAAAGACAGGAGAAAATTACTGTCAAGCCAAACTATAATGAAAGGCATACAGACCAACTTAAGATCATTACCTGCTGAAGGAAATAATAAAATACAAAATTGAAAACCAGCATTTTCTTGAACTAAACACCTGAAGACAAACCTCTTTGAGTTACAAAATCCCCGGTTATATTTTAAAAAGCCTTCCAGTGAAGACAAAAAAGTCCAATGTGTCTTCCCAACAAAACTGGAAATTTAATTTGAGATACTTAATTGCAGTCAAGTAGTTACAAACTTCAGAAATCTAATTAAGTCCCCCTCCAACTGCAGAGAAATTAGTGCATTAAATACCCACGCTGCTGTAAGGTTTGCAGTTGTACTAGAAATTGTAATTAAAAAAAAAGCAGCAGTTCTTAAAAATCTTCATTGTACTTGGTAAGTGTGTGAAATTACTGTAAGGAGGCTACATCGTTAATCACGCATTTAAAGCAATACATATCTGATTCAGAAAGAGTACATAAAGGCCTTTATAATACAATTTCACTGCTACTTCTAAATGTAATTTTGTTTGCATTTTTGCAGCTCAGACCAAGGATGTGGTTTGATAATCTCTCCTAAGTTATTCATGTATAATTCTAGACAATTACTGCAAGAAACTCAAAAGAAAGCATTCCATGCTTTGTCCCTGAAGAATAAGAGACCCCCATGTAAGCTGAAACAGGAGAGATTGACACAACTCCACCATACTCTGCTGCAAAATAAATCTACCAGACTCAATGATATAAAGGCACAGAATTGTTATGCCCAAATTTTGCTTGCAAAACGAAACCCAAAATTTGTACACTTTTCCAGGTTAAAAAAATAGGTGGCTTCAGCCTGTTCAAGCTGCCACCGTCTTCAGCAACTTAGCTAGAATTCCTATAAGGATTGATGAAGAATCATACAGTTACAGAACAATTTGGGTTAAAGGTCATTTAGTCCAACCCTCCTGCTGTGGGCAGGGACATCTTCAACTAGATCAGGTTGCCCAGAGCCCCATCCAACCTGACCTTGGATGTTTTCAGGGATGAGGCATCCACCACCTCTCTGGGCAACCTGTGCCTGTGCTTCACCATCCTCATTGTAAAAAACTTTTTTTATTCTAATGTAAATTGATCCTCTTTCAGTTTTAAATTTCATTACCCCTTACTATTCCAACACGCCCTGCTTAAAAGTTTGTTCCCAGCTTTCTTATAGTCCCCTTTTTAGAACTGAGAGGCCACAATATTCTTCCTTCAAGACTTCTCTACGCTGAACAACCCCCAACCCTCTCCGCCTCTCCACAGGAGAGGTGCTCCATCCCTCTAAACGTCTTGGTGACCCTCTTCTGGACTGGCTCCAACTGTTCCATGTCCTTCCTGTGCTGGGATCCCAGAGCTGGATGCAGAGTTCCAGGATCGGTCTTACCACAGCACAGCAGAGGGGCAGAATCCCCTCCCTCACCCTGCTGGCCAGGCTTTTACACACAGTTTCTGAATTGAACTGAAGATATACAAACCTGACTGGGGACTCAAAAATACTCTTCCTTTTTGTTTCTTTTTTTCTTCATGCATAAGCACTCCCTATAAAAACATACACACATCAATGAACCAACAAAACGAAAGTATTTTATTTCACAACATAAAAGGGTTTCCTTGAAATCTTAGGTTAAGCTTTTCTTGATTAATTTATATGGACTTTAAAACATATAAAAAGTAAAAGATGAAACAAGAGACATTTGGTGTTTACCTGATTTAATCTACCAGCATGTTTGACAGCAGTGGGTAAAGAAGAAGACCCACACAACACTTCTGGTTTTGAGCCATCTGAAAAAATCATAAAAAGGAGTTGCTAATTGGAAACTAGTTTCAATTATCACAAGACAGAAAAATACCAAAGTATTTTCTGTCTAGAATCAGAAAATGTAGAATGCAGGACACTGTTATTTTCCTCAATTTCATAACACGGAAAACTAGCATAATGTGGTGACATACATTTAAGCTAGGAACCTACAATAAATTAAGCTTTGTATCCTCCTCCAGAATTAGCAGGAGACAGGAAGCTGAGAATGAATGAAGATATGACGGTAAGTGAAGTGTCCACAGTCTCACAAAATGCAGCAATGCAAAGAGTGAAGGCTCTTTGATCCATTTTTTTTCATAGTACTTTATTCAGCTAGAGAGAACTCTTCAGGCACTAAGCAATCAATAAAAGAGAAAGCCCAACCTACAGCAGTTCTTTCAAATTCAAAAATATTAATTCCCAAAATACAGATGATAAAAACACCTACTGCAGAACTTATTATTTTAGACATATATACTGTACAGCCTAAGTTTAGTCGTCATATGATGAATGCTAAATATGATTGACTATGAAACAGTCAGGCATACTCCCCCTCCACCTTAGTAGACTCAGTATCACGGCAAACAGAACGGGCTGGAAGAGAAGTTCTGTGAGAAAAGGTCAAAGATAAACTCAAAAGTTAAACTTAGACTTGACATACACCTTTAGAAGGTCAGAAGCTGAATGAAGCATGGCTTCAATTTTTAATCAACTTTTCTGTCCAGCCAGTACTTCTAGTGGTCTATCAAAGTAAGAATACTCCTAAATATATTCACAATTCTGAACATACTTGCACCATTTTCCTCTCTGTTCCAGTATTTTAACACAGTCTTGCACTCTCTTCCACTAAATGCATCTGATTACGAAGGGTTTCCTGATCTAAGGCAGACAGGATATTTTTGCAAGTAGAGAAAAGTTGGTTTGAAAAATATATTTATATAAAATACTCCAATCTGTTCCTTTAAGCGATCAAGTCATGAGTAATTTGTAAAACAATTTTTTCCAGCCTGAATTTAAATGCAACCATGTTTACCAACAGGGCAACAGTGATACTTCGTTCCTTTGGACTGTAATTACAAGTACCATGTACTGTCTTAAGTCTCAGCTTTATCTTAGAAAGATACTCCTTTATAATACAAATGATGAGCGATCCATCTTACTTGAAAAATGACTCAGATTATTAAATACTTTTGCTTAGCAGTATTTCACTCAGGTCTGTCAGTCTGGATAAGATGAACTTCTGTATCCTTTCAACTGCTGAGTTGGCAGAAGCATTATTTTATTCACAAAATTCAATCTGAGCAAATCTGTACACTTCTCATATTGACTTCAGGGTCATATAGAACCATTCTGGTTTAGGTAATGTGAAGCACTGTAATGCTAGCTTCTGTTGCAATTATGATGAACTGGAAGAGAAGCTGTAATTTGAAATGTTGGCAAGTTCATATATTGTGGTGACAATGGAAGCAATTCCAACATATTTGATAATCATACCCTTTTTATTACAAATATCTTATCTGCTAAGAGAAACCATGCCAAATCTCCCAGGATTCAGCACATTTCTGAAAGGAAGGTGAGGATGAAGGGAAAATGGTTAAATGTGACTACATTTAAAAACCCACGCATTTACATGATGCAAAAACTTTATCTGTTAGTCAATCATGTTAAAAATACAAAAAAAACCACCCCAAAACCCAAACACCAAAAAACAGAAGCGCTATTTACTCCGGCTGATCCGTTTCATACCTGCAATTCCTTTATAGTGTGGGCATTCCTTTCTAATATGTCCTTCTCTTCCACATATAAAACAACGTTTTTCTCTTACATCTCTGTCTTCCAGGCGTTTCCATTTCTCTGCTGACTGCCTGGGAGTCTTCTCTCTTCCAGTTTCCACTATTACTCTTGCTAGTTTCCTCTTCTGAGGTGTACACAGGTGTGACTTTCCCTCCTTGATTAAGTTCTCCTTTTCTGTTGGTTTATTCTGCATTTCTTTGTCCTCTTTGACTCTCTTCTCCTTGATTTCTCCATACCTTTGTGTACCTTCATAATCACGACGCCGTCTTAGTCTGCAGGAGCAGAAAAGTGCTGCAGAGTTCAGAGGCCTTATATACACACACAGAGTCAATAAAAAAAACAAACAAAAAAAGCATGTGCTGTCCTTAGACAGAATATTTTTTCAGTGGGATAAATAAAGTGAATTGCCATACTTTTCCTTTAACTCTCCCACCAAACTCCAGTGCACCACCAGTATAACAAACATTTAATAATTTAACTTTACAATTAGATGATTATACAGCCCTAAATCCTAATAATTATGATGAAAAAATGTAAGAACAACTGAAAATTGGGCTGCTCAAGTTGCAGGCAATGAAGAAGAAACACCAAGCAAAATGCTAACGAAGTACAAAAAAATAGGGCTATAGTTTTGTGGGGTTTTTTTTCTATTTGTACAATTCAACCCAGAACTTAGTTCTTTTCTTCTGAAACTGTGCATATTCACTCTAAAACTGTCTTCTGTTGAGAGAAGCTTCTAACATTCTATGTGACTTAAAGGTTTAGTAGTGAAGAAACACTGCCTCTGTCAGATTTGTTTCATCTAACAAATTTATACATGACTAGAGAAGGAGACAGGAATGAAACCTCCAAATCTGAAGATGATACCAGGCTCCTTTGGCAAGATGGATGCATTACAAATCATGCCTGACAAATCTGATACCTTTCTATAAAAATGGGTTACAGAAATGGTTGGTAAGGAAAGCACTGACATCATGGACTGGACTTCCGCAAAGCATTTGACACTGTCTTACACAACATTCTAGTCTCTAAAATGGAAAGACATGGATTTGATAGGTGGACCACTCAGTGGATAAGGAACTGGCTGGATAGTTGCACTTCAAACATTGTGGTCAATGTCTTGATGTCTGTATGAACACCAGTGATGAGTGGTGTTTTTCAGGGGTCTGTATTGGGACCAATATTATTTAACACCTTTGTTAGGGACAAAGGCAAATGGATTAAGTGCACACTCAGCAAGTTATTGGATGACTAAGATGAGCTTTAAACAGATACAGGAAAGTACTGTTTTACATATCAGTCAGAGTGCTTACAGAACTGTTTGCCAGCGAGGACTGCTAAGGAAACCAGGAGAATCAGGTTCAGGAAAACAGAAAAACCAATCAACTAAAAGGACAAAATCATACACAAGTCCAGTCCACAAATGAGGATTACCAGAGCACAGCAGGTATGTGCTCTAACATCTCTTATACAGCAATGCTAAGGAAATGCAGGAGAAGAGACTACAGAAAACAACAGTTTGCCCTTCACAGACAGCACCTCCTTTTGCAATAAATGGCTGAACAGAAGACTCATATGTATCAGTGGTTTTACCCCACAGAGCATTTCTATTCTTAGATGCACAATCCCATTTACTTTTCCTCTAATGTTGTATAAAACATAGCTGAGTATGTGCAATGATCTGGTGTTTCACTTCAGAATGCAAGACTAAAAATACATAGATCTAAGACAGCAGTTTGGACATTGAGGAGACTTTCACACCGCCTTTAGCATTCTTTAATTTTAAATTATCATCAGCTACTGTGCTTGCAATTGCTAAAGCTGAGTCAACTTCTAAATTAACAGAATCAACACCATAAGTTCACAAATCTCTAATATGTAATAGAAAGCCTCTTCATCCAACATGATGTTAGCAGTTTTTTTTTAACTTAGTTACAGCAAAGTGCAAATTATTTTTAATGACAGCTTTTAACCTAAATAGATTCTAAATGATTGTTAAATTTTTCTGTCCACCTTACAAGTGAGCATAAATTTTTTTCAAGATTTTACTATTTTTTAGACAGGAAGTCTTTAAAGAGCTTTGTCTTAAGTAAAATCAAAATTAAAGGATGAGTTTTAAGTTTAGACATCTTATAAGAGAAAGCATGGCAAAAGTGATTCAGCCATTCGTTTCCAGAAGAGGGTCACTGAATATTGGACATGGCTACTCAGGGACAGGAAGCATTCTCTTAGATGTAAAACAGGACATTGTTCTCATACACATGTGCTTACAAAAGATAGAGCTGTGATATTCTTGCCTTGCTTTTGGTAAGAATTGCATGACTCTGTGAATTTCACAAAATCGTGTTTTGCTAGGAGCAGCAAAATTCTGATAGTAGAAGCTATTAAATAAATAAAAGTATAAAAGCTATCCATGAGTGCTTTTCACAGCACAGTTATTCAGCTCTGATGAATATTTAGATTCTCTTTGACTACTCTTTTCCTGTATAAGGAAGTGGAGAGAGAGCATTGATACTTTAACAGTTCTGTGGCAACACTATCCACAACTGACAAAAGAGGTACTGATCCATTTTAGTTTAATTCAGGTTTATGAAACAATCTGCAGAACTAAGCATTACTATCCTAATCTCTCCTAACAAACCTAAGGAAAAAAGTTACACACAGATGCCAATACTATACTCACTTCTGTCTCATGGGACAATCTTTCAAGAAATGGCCAATTTTACCACAAGTTCTGCAGCATCTATCATTTGGTGCCAATTCTCCTTCTGTTAGTACCTCAGGATCAAAAAAGTACTCCTGTAAAAGAAATCATATATTTAAAATGAAAAACCAAACACTTGGAAATCAAGACAGATACAAAAGTGTTAAAATAGCAGTAAGAGTTACAGAAAAGAATAAACTTGGGAGTCTGTATCTGAACCCTGAAAGACCTAATGACGTAACTGGCTACTGACCTCTTCTTTGATAGGCAGCCTACTCAGCACCAGGTGAGTGGTCTGCACACTGTTAAAAAACTGCAGTTTTAGGAAATGCTAAGTTGATTTTGATTTGGATTAAAATACATAAATCTGTACAACAAAACTCTTAACTAGTATTTTGCAAAATATTTCACATTCAAGTAACACTAAAACGGTACTCAGCAGTAACTCCCATGAAGATTTTTAGAGTAGTGCGTAAATTTAAGAGAAAGAGCTTACAGTGAGTGTAAACATGGTCCTGCAAAGGCTAAGTTATATGCCAAAGAGCACAGACATACTCCTCTAAGACGGAACTTACCATTTTTGATGGGTACTCTTTAGGAAATATTTTTATAGGGGTACCAAATACTCTTCTGCCATTGATAAAAGCCTTCATTATAAAATTTGTCACTGTAGAAGAAAAAAAAAATCCAAACTGAAATCATCATTTAAATATCAAACTGGAATGTAGAATAATATCCAAGGCAAGATCTTCACTTTGTAACTGAAATTGTTAACAGAAGACTTACTTTTTCTTGACAATCCAGCTCCAAGATTGTGGTTCAAATCAAAAGGATCTGTAGAAAAAACCGTAACAGGCACTCCTCAATGTGCAGACAAAACAGCAGAAATTCTCCCCATGAAAATGGGCCACAAAACAATTTACAGATTATTTCTAAAATATGTCACTGCATTTTCTCTGTCAGAGATCACAGTGATAATAAACAGCCTAATCATACACAGTTGAATCCTTTAAGTAAATACGGGTTCAGCTAAACCTAGTATTTTTGAGAACATCTCAATTGCATCGTAACTGATTTCTTTGCCAAAGGATTTTGTTAAATCTATTTTTCTGCCACTTACTTCATAATGAAAAGTGTGAAGTTTGCTTTGCAACTTCTTTTCAGTAGCCAAAAACACTTAAGAATAATGTTACCGAAACTCAATGGCAAATTTGTAATGGTTTCAAAACATGAGCACATAATAATTTATAACCTAGTAACAGAAAGAAAAATAAGCCTTGTGAAAAAGCAAAATTTTCACGTTAAAGAAGTTCTGTATATTTCTGTACTTCATATTATTTTACCTTCAATTACAATATATTTGGAGGTCCACTGCTTCTTGAAAGTTGTAAGTAGATTTTTTCTCCTGATGCAGATGACATGCTCTTTAAAATCAAATTCTTCTGTGTAGAATCGGAGAAGTCCCAGCCACAGTTGCCCAACAGATTCAGTGTTTTTCCCATAGTCTGGCCAAACAACTGACTAAAATGACAAAAATATTACTACATGCAGTACTTACATTAAGCATTTTCATGATTTAAATAATATATTTTCATAATTTATTTTATACAGAAAAGAAGTGGAGTTACTCTAGAATACTTCCCTTCATAACTTATGTTGATAAACCAATACTGGTTTTAAATGCCACATTTTTTAATCTATTAACAACAAAGTGGACAATTAATAGAACTTCTGGCAGTAGGTTTTGCCTCTTAAGAAAAGAATTTATTAATTCAGTATGAGTCTATAAAACAAAATTATTCAATGGAATGGCCACCAGGGAGGGGCCAGGGGAAATGAGAGAGTGGCTGTGTGGTGTTTAATTGCCAGCTGGAGATAAACCACAATACTCAACTTCTATATTTGGGAACAATGTCTTTAAAAGGAATTTCTGTTCATTTGCCAAGCTACAGGTAACATTTCCAATTAGCCTGATTTACTCACCAACTCCTCTATCTTATCAAAGAAGTATACATTCCAGCCATCAACCAAAATTTCAGGCTTTTTTGGTTCTTTGTAAATCTGAAAAAATAATATTAAAACTCATTAGAAGAGCCTTTCATATTCAGCACAGATATTCTTCTGATCAATACTGTGTACAGTTACTCATTTCTTCCCAATAAACCATACCTCCTGAAGAACAGGGATGACTGGTGGATTTCTCTGTTGAAGAAAATAAAGAACCATAAGAGTATATGCGTAAGATGACAGGCTACCTCGAGATGCATCTCCAATGTCGCATATCTAGAAAAAGAAACATGATTTTTATCTTTCATCGTGTCATCCCGAGCTGTAGGAACTACTGCTTCTGGAATGTCTGAAACACACTTACCTTTGTAAAGACTTTCATTGTGTAACAAAGATATTTTACTCTAGGATCAATAGCTGCATATGATGACAGAAGTCTGGTGTTATGCAAGGCCTAGAAAAATAAAAAAGTCATACAGAAAATAAAGAAGCTCTGAAGTCATGAAGGAAATAAGCTGAAAACATGAAAAAAAATTCTAAGTTGTGTCCTCAAGAAATGCGTATGTGAAGCCCTGCATAGTAGGAACATATATTGAGAAAGGAAGCATTCAACAATGAGGTTATCACCTGCTCTTTTAAAAGCCAATCAAGTTCCTTAATCTGTGTAGAAGTGATATAAAGCAGCATTCACACAACAATACTTCAAAACAAGAAGCATTAATCTCTTAGTACAGTTTCAAAATATTTGGTTGAAGGTAACTACTTGAACCCAGAGATTTCAGTCCGGATCTGTAAGAGCTACCAACGGACACACAAGGATGCCTAACTTCAAGGAGAAAACTATCCCACTTAGTGGTTGAGGTATCTTCCTCAAGACACCCCTTGAGCTCATAAAAAAACCTTCAGAAAGTTTAAAAATTATCACTAAGACCTACTTTCCTTTGCTGTTTCAAGGAAAGGGCTTCAAAATTTAGAGGCACTGAAATTAACTAAACCAGTTTTTAAAATGTTTGGCCAAGAACACATGGATTGTTTTTGTGGGTTTTGGGTGGGTTTGCGGTTTTTTTTTTACATTCTAATATGTTACAGTTCAGGCAGGCTGGGTTCAAAATCATTATTTCAGGTCTCAAGGCTAGGCAAGAGCCATGATGCTAAGTGGAGTCTATAAAAACTGAAGTTACTTTATTTTCTCTCTCACCTAAGAAAAACTTACAATACTTAAACCACTGTTTCTTAATATTACTGAAGAAATAATAGATTTTCTTAGGAAAGCGACAACTCTAAAGTCACAACTGCACAGCTGACTCCACTCATAGTCAAACAAACAAAAAAGGTTTCTTTGCAATAAAAAATTACAATATACAACTGGAAGCAGTTGATTGTTAACCTGATCCAAGCAATCACTTCAGTCTCAAGAAACAGATCCTCAGTTTTCTGTTACACAACCGAAAATAAAAAAGGAGACAACCTTACCAGAGTATTATATAAACTGATGTCTACTTCAAGACCACTTCTGACATGGAAAAATTTGACAATTGGGACTTTAGCAGTCGTTATAGGCAAGACATTTCTTAAACCTAGGATGAAATGTCATGTTATAGAATAGCCACAATACAGTTCTACACAATATCAAAAAACTTCTAACTGTAGCTAAAAGGCTACAAAATAAAATCTTAGCTGATACCAAATTTGTATTTTAGTTATGTTTTAACACTGATTTTACAAATTTGTCAAACATGATCAATCTGCTAAATACAGTTTATATAAATGTATATTTAGCCCCCTCAAAAAATAAAGAGCAGTCTAAATAAAACTTCTTTTTAGAGAAATAGCTTAAGAGATAAATGATAGTTCATTACAAATCATTGGAGATACACCAAAATGAGCACTATAAAATTCATGATTTCTTGTAGAAAACAACAGGATTCCCATTGCAGACTTGCATCAGAATACTACTGACTTCCTATGCACTGAACATACAAGTACATAATTACTGAACTGAAGCCTCAAGTTCTAAATCATTGTTCTTATGCATGTAGGTTATAAACATACTATCTGTCCAGATCAGATGTGGTACAATAACATTATAACCCTGAGTACCTAAATAAACAAATAAAAATAATTCCAAATGTTCACAATATTAAACCTCACTCTTACTAACATAAGCTCTTTTATGTTAGTTGTATTTACAGTGCCCCAGAACACTGGCACTACAGCAAATGAATAACAAAACCAGAGTCACTTATTTTAATTTTCCAGAAAGTTACCTGACTGTTTCTTGAGAACTTTTGCTAAATCTTCAATGATTCTGATGCAATCAAGTCCCTAAGACATTAAGAAAAAAAGCTAAAAGATGTATCTGCTGCAAGTATTTTAGGCAAACCTTTTATTATGTGCCATTAAGCTTAAAGCTGCATAATCAAATGTTTCAAGTTATACAGAATCACGTGAATACAAGAAATTGTTTCAAAATAGCATATGTAAAACCAACAGTCGATAATATAACAACGGAAACATTTTAAAAGCTGATACTAGGCATGAAAGGAGACTGATGTGCTCTTCCATTGTTTCCCATTCCCAGTTGTTTATGCAGTAAAGAATGTTGCTTACCCGCACAAATAAAGCTAGAAATGCAGAATTCAGGAGAAAACTGGCTACTTTATTCTTTGCCTAGGGTAACAGCAAACACCCCCATACTAATCTGCCTTAGTGGTACCTTAATATTTTCTTCTAATATTAAAATATTTTATAAAATAATGAGTTTGTTACACTAGATACACAATATAAGAATATTTTGCATTTATTTAACCACAAAAC
This sequence comes from Hirundo rustica, assembly GCF_015227805.2. NCBI lineage: Eukaryota > Metazoa > Chordata > Aves > Passeriformes > Hirundinidae > Hirundo > Hirundo rustica. The sequence goes on from NC_053488.1 coordinate 39,266,651, forward strand.
CATCTCAACCTACCTCAGCAGTTTCCAGACCATCTATTGTCATACAGATATCAAGATCACTTTGTTTGAAGCCAAAACCATTTTTTGAGGAGCCAAACAAATCCAGCTTGGTTCCTGTGAGACATGTGTTGTATTACAGCCATATATCAACAAAAACTATCAAATTACATGTAAGACAGAATCTCAAACTATATGTAGCTGCAAACCACTGCATGTCTTCCAATAAAGGCAAGAAAACATTATTATATTTCTATGGTATATGAAAACTTGCTGATCAACTTTGCTTATGAGAAAAGAATCTCTCTTATTGATTCAAATAAGCAGTCTGACAAATCCAGAAACAAGTTAGGTTTTCCAGTAATTAAATCATCAGCATGTAGGTTCAAGCTGAAATATGATTGAAAAAGGCTTTGTAGAGAGATTTTTAGGGTAAGGGATAACATCTGGCTCCAGACAAAAAATCTTTTTCTAATTTTAAAACACCATGAACTGAAGTCCAAGTGTTACAGGTAAGAGATCTAGAAACAAAGGGAAAAAAATCAAATGCCTGGGTCCTGTGAATAGGCCAGACATTGTGCCTATATTTTAAAATATTCTAAGCCCAGTAAGTTTCAGTAGGAGGTCCTACAAAAAACTTGTTGCTTGTATGAGCAGTTACAAAATTAAGTCTGATTAATAAATAAAAGTAAAATAACAAAACTAAAACCATTCCACTTCTGCTTTGATTGTTTCTTCCTTAACTTGCCATTGTTCCTTCCCATTAATGCGAACTCTATATGAATAAATAAAAATCCACAAATTTAAAAACGCTTTAAAAGACTTAGATCAAAAATTAATGTAATGAAGTATTGCAATGCTGAGCAATAATATGGTTTAAATATTCAAACCTTAAGTGTTTATTATACTAAAATGATGTTTTCTTTGAAAACATTCAAGTATGAACAATCGAAAGTATAAATATTAAGTAAGAATGGCCTAATTACCTGGGAAATCCTGTCTAATGAAGATTTCTAAGCTTTGTCTTATATGTTCTCGAGCCTGATCCTCTACTATATTTGGAGCAAAATCATCTTTATAAAAAGAAGGAAAAAAGACAACAATTTAGGCAACTATACATTAAAAAGAGCAAAAAGCAAAGCAAAGTGAAAATAGAGAGGGGTTTATAGTGGGGCAGGGGAAGGGAAAAAGAAAGAAAATTCACATGTGAAGGAAAGAAAGCAAGGATGAAGTAGAAGAGAAATACCTGTTCAAAGAAAAACATTAATTAGACAAACAATGCATTTTGTCTGGTCAGAAATGACGAGAGAGAAAGGAGGAAAGTTGGGTCACTCTGAAAAGAACAAAAGTGGAGACATGTTACAAAATGATATTTTGACTATTTTTCTTAGAATACCGAAGTCTTTTTTTATGAAAACTACAAGTTAAGGAATAGTTAACATAATTCAAATCAGTCAAAAACTCCACCCAAAATCAGACTCTTAGAAAATGTACATTTCTGTATGAGTAATCAACCAGCCAGTTGGAAGACAAATCAAAGTATTTTCTTGTTCGCTAGGTACAAACTACTCAGCAGCTCTATTAGAGCTATTACCATTAAGCCAAAGCATAGAACTGTATCTGAGAGTTGGAGGCAATGTAGTAAATAAACTGTCACCTTTTAACACCGTTAGTCTGTGGATATTACATTTTTTTTTCTGATTCTTTTCCTATGGCACAACAATATTCAAAGGAAAAAACTTACAGTAACACTGGACACAAACTTGATCTAGAATAACTGAAAACTTGGGTGGCAGTGGTGGCAGTGGGTCAAGCTCAATTTTCTTGAAGTCTTCTGGACAATCATTCTTTAAATGACCTTCCCGTTTGCACAAGCTACATACTACTGTTGGAGACTGCATGAACAAAAAGCAAGATTGGTTTTAAAAACTATAGTACTTTAATGAATTTCAGCAACACTTTTCATATAACTTCTCACAGAACATAAGCAATATGTTTATGTTCTGATACAGCTTGCTTACCTTGCCTTTTGTAAATGCCTGTTTACTGAATTCATAAAAAAGTTCAGATTCTAAGCACTGTTCCACTGCTGTGGTCTCTTCAAAATGGCTTCCCTTCCCAGTAAGATATTCTTGACTCAAATTGATCCTCAGAGGTTGATCTATATTTTCACTGAAATGTCTGTTTTCATATTTACTGGGGATGGAAAAATCATCATCTTCCTCTGACAGTGCATCATCGTCTCCAGATCCAGTATACGTGTTAGCTTGTTCACCTCCAGTTCTAATGGTAACACAAGATCCTCTCTGACTTAGAAGACTTGGTGCTTCCTCTTCTTCCTCTTCATCATCTGAGTTAATCATTTGGGATCTCTGACTCTGTGCTGAACATAGGAATTTCTGTGGGGATTCATCCAGCTCATCAGTACCTTCAGTGCTACTCTCCTCATAAACGTCAATCTTGTCAGCTATTATACCACTGCACTCCAAGCCAAATTCATCACTCTCTGTAAGCGCAGTGTGTTGAAAACCCTCTAAGTCTGAAGTACTACATGTCTCTCCATCATGCACATTCACCATAACAGGGAGTTCTCCACTGTCACTGTCTTCATCGATCATGTGCTCCACAGCCAGAATATGATTCCATTGTCTTTTTTGTTGTGTATGTTCTTCCTCCTCCTCCTCTTCTTCATCTTCATTTTCACTCTCTGTCTCTTCACAACTAGGTTTAAAATCTTCATTATCTCCAGAAATTATTTCCTCAATTACACAGTCTGAGTCTTCATGGGTAATTCCCAGATGACTTATATCATCAGCCAATTCTTCTTCTGTGAAACTTTCTGAGCCATCACACAGTTTTGAAGGATCAATTTTATGTTCCTTGGGCATACATATATTCTCTGTTATGCAATTTTCTACTATGACTGTGTTTGTTCTACCATCCAAGTTTTGCAAGTCAGAATCTTCATGCTTTATACCATCTTTTCCATGGTTCAGCATTTGGGATTTCTCCTCACTTGCATTTGAAGACGGTATTTTGCTCCATTTTGCATTTTTTTTGTGAGGCAAAGCAAAATACTTATAAGTTGCTCTCAGGCAGTGAAGAATATACTCATACACTAGTTGGCTGTTCAGAGTTCTTGCCACATTCCTTTTGACTGAATATGGGTCTAGTAAAAATAAAGTGAGCCAGCAGTTAACTGCTGAAAAGAGTTAACTTCTTAAAAAAGAATACACTTTACATGTTTACAGAGTCTGAATTGCTAGTAACTCTCAAACACTGTGTAAGGACACAAGTCTACAAATTGCGCTGAAGACAATTTTTAAGTTCTTTTAATTATTTCTGATAATGTTTAAAATAATACTCAATAGAATATTAAGTTGATTTTTTAAAAAAAATATTCTACTATAACCAATCCAATATTAAAAATTTCTTAGTTGTAATACACAATATCAACAGCCAAGTCAGCACCTTATAAAAACTAAAGCTACAGTTCTTTGAAGTTTGTTGAGAGATATTTATATACCTTCCACAGCAATGCGCTTTTTAGGCCAGTCCTTTAATTCACGAGACACTGGTTCCTTGAGTCGTATGCTAATAACCAAATCAGCCATTTTGAACTCCAAAGCATAGAAACGAAGCAGTTCAAGCCAGAGCTGACCAACGGGTGCTGAACACTGATGACCTAAATCAAATACTAAGGGAACCTGTCAATTACAGAAGAAAACCTTAAATAATATTTAGTACACAGGCTTTTAACTGTTTAACTGTTACATTTCCTTTATTTTATCTGTAATCTAGTATGGCAGAAGTTATCACTGGTTCTTGACTCCTGCCATTGCAATGAACACTGCAATTAAAAAGTTGAAGACATAGTAAAAAAACTCTGAAATGAAAGAATGCAGCAACCGTAAAGAGTAGCATGAATGATTAATAACAACTGCTTCTTTAAGTGTTTATGCTGTAATTTATAAATTTCAAAGAAATAAGTGTCTCTCATAGGACAGAATGGATTACACAGCCTATTTTTCAGCCAAGTCTAGTCTGAATTGTTTACTCTCAGAAAATGCAATCACATAGTGATACTGTTCCTTACAAAGTTGTTATAATAGAAATAATTTCTAAAAACAGTTCAAAGCAAAGATGAAATATTTTTCATATGCTTAATCTAATTTTAAGCCAAAACTGCTTCAGCTCTGTAAACTATATTCTTCCCAGCAGATTAAAATTCAGGGTCTTATCAAAGAGTTTGAGATCATATCTATTTTTCTGCCAGCTCCTTAGCAGCAAGAGCTAAGCACAACAGATCCTGAAGCAAGCAATCATACAATCTCTTAGTTCAGTTTATGGTTTTGAAACATAAACACAAAACTGAACTAGAAGATTGTCCTGTTTTGAGAACAGCAATGTCTGCTAGACTACTACAGAAACAAAAGTTCAGACCTTGCCCCTTCTAGGGGAAGTTTCTTGTGGCAAATCAGAATCATCAGTGGGGTTATGCTCCCAAACCACGGCATCGTTCTGGACTTCTCTCAGATGAAAATTAGTTAATTTATTTAATGAGAATCCTTCAATCTAGAGGAAATGAAAAAAGAAACATAGAGCTAAATGTGACATGAACTTTAAATTTTAGTTCCCACATCATAGTAGAACAAAGTTTAATAACAACTGTTCCAGGTCTAGAATACATCCCAACCTTTTTCTCTCTTTCCCCCATACTTCTCTACAAAAACTCTTAAGAGGTCAGAGCTCTTGGAAGGGTGTGCTGGTGTTCACACTCAGGAAATACGGACAATGAGGTAGACTGAAAACTGGATGAATGGCAGAGGGTTGTAATCAGTGGCAGAGTCTTAACATGGACCTGTCACAAGTGGTGTCCCCCCAAGGGTCAATACTGGGCCCAGTGTTGTTTAATTTCTTCATCAGTAATTTGGACAGAGACAGATGCCTCCACAGCAGGTCACTGATAACACAAGGCTGGGAGCAGTTGCCAATACCCCAGACTGCCTTGAAAGGATGGAGAGATGAGCAGAGAAGAACTGCCTGAAATTCAACAAAGGCAAAAGCAGGGTTCTGCATTCCACTGTGGAGGAATAACTGCAGGCACCCGCTGGGGGGTGATCTGCTGGAAAGCAGCTCTGCAGAGAAGGACCTGGGGTTCCTGGAGGACAACAAGCTGTCCATGAGCCAGCAGCGTGTCCTGGTGGCCAAGAATGCTGTCCTGGGGTGCAGGAAAGCATTGGGGCACATTAGGAAAGGACTGCCAACAGAGCAAAGTGGGTGATCCTGTCCTTCTAATTAGCCCTGGTGAGGCACATCTGGAGTGCTGGGTCCAGTTCTGGATTCCTCAGGACAAGAGAGAGATGGAGCCCCTGAAGTGGGTCCAGCAAAGGGCTACAGAGATAATTAAAGGACTGGAGCATGTCACTTATGAGGAATGGCTGAGGGAGCTGGGCTTGTTCAGCCTTGAGAAGAGGTAACTGAGATAGGAACTCATCAAGGTCTGAGTATCTGAAAGGAGAATGTCAAGAGGATGGATCCAGGTAGTGCCAAGCAATAGGACAAGTGGTAACGGGCAGAAACAAACTGATGCAGGAAGTTCCAACTGAATATGAAGAACTTGTGTGGGTATACTGTGTGCGTGACCAAAGACTGGAACTTATTGCCCAGAAAATTCTGTAATTCTGTGTCACAGATCCTTTTCTTCACACATTAGACAAGGATAAATACGCATATTATAATTATATGGCCATATACAACAGGACATTTTTCTCATTCAGCTCAGAAAGTGCATATGCTTTTGGTGAGTCCGAAACATAGTAGAGAAAAATTGTTAACTGCAAGGTTTGTGTAATTAGTTACAGGAATTGGAAGATGTGTGCTAAACATAACAAGAGACTGTAAGTACAAAAATGGGTGCCTTGAATATAATACCTAAATTCTGTCCTGGAGAATTGGATTCTGGATTGGCATCCATAATACGACTCCTGACACCAAGATGCATTTCAGTCTCTAAACCAAAGAAATACATGCTCTAAACCCCTAACGTGATCCCTTCAGATAGCATCACACCAGTGTGTTCACCAACCATGTTTTGGAGAATTAGCTGGCAAATTCCAAGACATTGTTTTGGGATGTAACTATTTGGATTGAGTTCTCAACACTCTGGAGGAAAGGCTGAAAAAAAAAATTAAGAAATTCTTGCAAAATGCATTATTCAATGTCCAGCTCTCCTTATTCACAGAAGGGGCAACGGAGAACTTACTTCAATGACTAGGATTGTGAAATGCAACCTTATGGCTAGGTATACTAAAGTTAAGTGTAGTCATTGAATGTTGATGAATTCACACATGAATTCACATTCTTAATTCCTGCAGAAATGGGTCGCTTATGGCTTACATGCTTATATGCTCAGAGTAGCATAAAGCTAACAGATTATATACCACCACAAGCAACAGGTCCTTTCATTTACATTATTCAATGTATTAATATACATACCCAAGATCCCAAATAGACAGGCAGAAAAGGCTCTCTCCTCTGTTGTAGAAAGAAAATAACCATTAAAGCGAACACATAAGGTGACAAACCTCCCTCCTCAGGACGATCAACACAGCATAACTGTAAAAACAAATTGTGCAGTCATTAAAGTTTCAAGATACTTTGGAAAATATTATTTTAATTACTGTTCAGAGGTCAGTCACCTTGAATACTACAGAAACTCAGATATCTTTGAGCTCTTACCAGATGCAACTTGTTCTCAAGGCCTGCATATTTATTGCAGTTACTACCGTGCTACCATAAAGTTTTCAGTTTAAGAGCCAGAGGCCACAGACTGGCAAAACAGATGGCATACAGCACATTTGCAAAAAATGTGCTCCTTTTACACAGATGCAGTAAAAGTAAAAAGTTTTACATTTTTTAAATTAATATTTTAATTGCAGACACAAAAATTTTACAAGAAGTTACGTTAATTCACAAGATTGTTTTCATCTACAATAGAGACAGTTCTTTTTTTTTTTAATGATGGATTAACTTTATTGAGAAACTAGGAATACCATTTCATATACATTCCTCTGACTGGTTTGTCAGAGGATACTTAACAGTCTGCCTGCCACTTGCCACTGAATGAAGCTTAAAATTCCATTTTGAAATTTAGAAGATCATTATCACATACAAATAAGAATCATATAATTTATAAAATTTACAATTTAAAAATACTTATGTCCTTACTTCAACTTTTATTCCAAGGACTGTTTCAATAACCACTTTCTAGACCATAACTACAGGTATTATATCGAAGTTCATTCGCTATTTATTCACTTCAGATAAGGGAATACAAATGAACTCTCACCTTTGCCCAGTACCTGAAGGCAATCACTAACGGTACAATAGCAGGTTCCAGCTTTCCAAGTGTAGTCAAATGGTTTGTTGTCAGACAAGCATTCTCATTCCCTGCACTCACTTTACAAATAAGGCCACTAAAATCCAAAAAGAAACAAAAGATCTTGAAGGTTTTGTAAGAACACCAATAGGTCAGATAACACCTCACAGAACAGTGTAGCAGAAGGTTGTAAGGGGCTTGACAGCCTCTCAAAGACAGCATCTCTGCATGAAAAGCAGCAAACAATACTAATTTGATTGATGGTTAGGTTGAGAATATATGCATTATAAATTTCTGTACAAATGTTTTCAGATGCAATTCAAATTTAAGTATTTTTTTAATGTTAATTAACTGAATTAAAAAGTTATAGTATTAATTTCCCTCATGAAAGAAGTCTTCCCTCACCAAATCCACCAAACATCTTCTATACTGTTTTCACACAACATAAAATATTTTTAAACACTGAAAAATCAAGGTAGCAGCAAATAACTAGTAATATTTTTATCTGTAGTTGTTTATAGATGTTTCATGAATCTTAATTGATAGTCATCAAATGGGCAAAATGAAATATTTTTCACTTGGTCTCAAAATACTAGCAAAGTTAAGCAAACTGTTCTGATCCTTACAGAAATCTGTAATTTAATATGGTATGTACATTACCTAGAAGAAAGGAAAGTTTCTGCTTAAGCAATAATCCCAAATGGAAGGGTAAGGGCACATGCTGGAAGCCATAATGGTTGAAGGGATTGGGAAATACACAGCTGAGGACAGAACAACCCTTACCCTCTTATTCTAGGCTAGGAAAGACTTGCCCATGAGTGTTAGTTTGTTTTTCAAGATCCATGGAACTGTAATAATTTAGTACAGAAACGTCATTTATCAGGTGGTTATATAATTTACATTGCTAAATACTATTAGAACACACAAAGTGACAACTGAGACCTTTGCTTTTCTCTGCACACCACCACTGGTATTCTAGCATGGAAATCTGCAGCAACTTCCGTAAAAGATTCTAAGTGGGAAAAAGAAAAAGAAGACACATTAAGCATGGCGTTAACAAAAAGTACATTGAACTGGATCAAGCTAGAGGGGTACAGATAATTTCAGCTTCTAATACAATGACTGATATTGAGAAAAATAAAGTACATGGGATTTAAGTGTTTCACATGTGATGAGAATATGGTCTATACAATAAGCATTGTCAGGAAAATGCTGAGAAAAACCAGAACTTTTCAAAATTCATATATACACAGTAGGTACAATTCAGGAGGTAGAATTTGGTTAAGAGCCGGCTTCAGTATTTCGTGCATGCAGAGAGACCTACAATTCCTATGGAACAATATTAGTGTGAAAAATAAAAAACCAGAGTGTTACAACACTACTACACAGAAAGAATTTTTTTTCCCCTGGTTATCACAGCCTTTTATGTAAATGCAGAACTGTCTTGCCTACATGATGTAATGTCCTTTTGCTATGCTTTTTCTATATTCTTTCTTCTTATTCTTGATTTTCCAAATATGATTCAGCTGTCAGCCACCCTAGTCCTTTCTCTTAGCGGTGTTGATTGATCCAAACTGGACCTATTTTTTGATACCTCACAGTTTCACTGGGCCAGGCGGAAAATAAACTATCAAACAATTTTAGATACTTAATTCAAAAGTTTTGAAATGACAAGATTTTTGTGATGTTACTTAGCCGACTGGACATCTAATTTCACTGAAAATTATCTTGCTTTTGCCACTAGGGTACCTCTAACACCTGATGCCTATCCCTGTATCTTCTCACTCACAGAGAAGACTTTGCACAACACGTTAATGCAAACATTACTTGCTTTTGTGATACAACAGCAATCCTAACCTCTTACAAGATCTGGGTCTTCTTTCTCTTACCTAACTTAAAAATAATTCCATTCTCAAAGCCCATAATGGTCCAGACAATAAAATGCACAGACAACGATGGTGTGGGTACCACTGAGAAAATCCAGGCCAGTAAATATACAGGTTTTGAACCATATGGTCTGGTTCCCGAACTGTGGGCATAAAGAAAGGCAAGAAAGCAGTGAAGCTGCTTCTTGCAATCTGCATTTAAAAGAATAGAATCTTCATGCCGCCTGCCAAATATATTATTTTTTTCTTGCCTGCATATGCTTGAATTAGTTTGAGTAAGTTTTTTAAAGGATCTTAAACTTTACTTCCCTGTATTAATGCTCAGAGTTACAGTCATTATCTGAAAAAATCCCCATGTGTCTGTACACAGTCATCTGTACACAGCCATCACCTACGCTGACAGACACGTGCAGGTGATTACAGGAAAAGAGACCACAATTTGAAAGTACATTACTGGGCTTCTGTTACATGTCCAAGAACTTAGGCTGCTTTCTGTGGCTAATGGCTAATAGCTAATAGAGCAGGGGAGAGCACCTTACATGAAATGACATCATCACGTATAATGTAGAAGAAAGCCTCCCACTAGGGATTTCTCACATCATTCTCACAAAAATGGGAGGACTTCAGCCCTCATAACACTGAATGCCAAACCAAAAGTAGTTCTGCCAATGTATGCCTTTCTGCAGTATTATTCAGTCTCATATCTTTCTAAAAAAAGAATAGCACGTGGTGTACCTGTTCAGCAGAGGTGAAATTCAACAATACTAAGCAGTAATACTTTCATGAAATTGAGAAGGCAGAAATTTTTTCTTACCACTGTTCTGGAGACTTTCTTGCACAAGTAAGAGAACATCTGGTTGAGTCATCTGTCAATAAAAAGAATAAAACTGTTTTTTATCAGCCACCTGTTAAGAAAGTGATTTTCTACAACTCAAATTTAAAACCAGTTCTAGGCATACTTCACTATTATGAAGTTATATCAAAAGGGACAGGAGCTCTGCTTGCTTTGAAAAAAAAAAAAATTTCCTAGAGTAATTGTTACCGAAGTTATTTTTACCTCAATCAAAGACTTAGTTATGGTAAGAAAACCCCCACCAACAGAATTACTGTTTCAGTATGCTTAAATATGACTATATTCTGACACAGTGGATTTATATCATGTTAAAGACTGGAATTATAGCTTTTTTTTTAAATTATATGCGCTTTATGAACTTAGACCATTCCTTGTTTCCTAAAGAAAATGTTAAATTCTAACAATGAGACTGCCAAATCAATTACAGTAGGAGCAAGTTTAAGTATGGAATAAAGTCCTTAATTCCTTTTCAATGTTCAAGCACAAAGATGCATAAAAACAATTAATATTACAAATAAAGACTTTAAATTACTCCACATATAAATAACATAATATGGTTTCATAGCTCAAATATAACCTAGTAGTCAAAATGTGCATATGCGAATACATCAATACAAACCCAGGATCAGTACCGAAACAAGATCACGGAAGTGTCATTTATTTCAGCTGTTAGAGAATATAAATAATCATCTGTCTCACAGAACTGCTAGAGTACAGATGTTTTAAGTGTTTTCAGAAGAAGTTTCAACAAAACACGAAGTTGTATTATACTGACTGATGACTACAGTTCTGTGAAGAAAGCAATGTTATTTTAAGACCAGACCAGCTCTGTCCTACCTAATAGGCTTTTATAAAAGTTTTACTATTGCACTATAAAATATATTTAAAATATACTCTACATGAAGGTGCAAACATTCAAATCCACTAACACAGACTTAATAAAATGGCCTTACTTACACTGGCAGGAAACTGGGTATCTATGTTTATGTCTGAAGTTTTGAAACCAAATCTGCTATAGGAGGAGCCATACAATCTTAATGAACACTCTGCAACAAAAAGAATTATACTTCATTTACACTATGCCCAACTCTTAATCTGTAGCTACTTACAGCATTGTTAATAGATCTTAAACCTACACCTGGTTTTGATATGCGCAGGAAAAGAAGAAGGGTCTTTAACAGCCCACAACTGTTACTAAATCCTGCCTTCCATGCTGTTGTTGATAAAGGCTTACCATGAAGGTAAAATCCTTCCCACATCCTTTTCATCTTCACTTTTTACTATAAGCCTATTTGGGTCATGAACGCCATTGTAATTTAATTCTGAAACAGGCTTATATTGGTACATCATGTTGTTCAACAGACTAGTAACTAAAAATGCTGTTTTAGAATTGAGAGAACCAATGTTTTTAATTCAGTTTTCATTTCCTAAGTTGTTGGGGATATTTTTTGATTGATTTCGTTTTTTATTTGTTCAGTTTTTGTTGTTGTTATTTTGTTTTTAATAAGTTGGCATATCTAACACTTAAATTGCAAAGAATACCTGGCAATTTTTGATGCAGCAAGTTTTCCATCATAGTTTTAATGTTAAGCCTTTCTTCTAGGTCTTCATTATTTAAGCCAAACTCCTGCACGACATTTTCAATAGCAACACCAATAGCTTGTATCTGGGAAGGCATTGGAGGAGGAAGAGCAGCCAGCAGTTGTTCTTCTTGCTTTTCCTTTCAAGATAACAAGACTAATGTTTTAATGAGTTTCTTGAATTGCTTAACAAGCTAAAATGAATGCCAACAACTCATCCCAAGTAATACTACCACCACAAATTTTCCAGGAAATGTAGATAATTAGAACCAAAAAAGAATCTGATATTCCAGGAGGCTTCAGTAACATTCAGAGATATACATACATGTATTTGGCATGTTAAAAAAAAAAAAAAAAAAAAAAAAAAAAAAAAAAAATCACCAATTCTTTCATCACCTATGAAGTGTGAAAAGGTAGGAGCTAAAGAGGAAGAACCAGAAAATTTGCATAAGACCGATTTTTGTCCACTTCAAGGAGAGAAAGTAGAAGTTATTTTTTTAAAAAGGCAAAATTGATGTTATGATGGAAGCCATTTTGATGCTTATGCTCAAACCAAACCTATTTCCTTTACATATAAACAAGTCTGTAATATTCCACAAGTGCTCAATTTTTACAGTATTTCTGAACTGAAATATTCATTTTGACATATAGGTTATAATTTCTAAATCTCCCGTACCAACTGTATTTGCTAATTCCTAATCCACATGGCAAAGTCCAGGTCCCAAGTTTACTGTTTTCATCAGTATCACTATGTAACAGTTTTTTAAAAAAGACTGAAACATGGTAAAAACTAAATGTGGAACAGTTTTAAAAGCAGCGCAGCTCCATCATCATTAGTGGGGTTAAGAAAGTTTCATTAAATGACAGTTCATACTTTTTCTTATGCTTAACTCACCTTTAAGCTTTTCTTGTGTCTCTTTTCTTTAATATGCTTATGAGCAAAAGCCACTGATTCAATAAAAACATCACACAATTTGCAGGTGTATTTTACTGATGGGTAGCTTCGAGGTTGCTAAAATAAAGATAGTAAAAAAACCCCTAAAATATATAAAGATACTACTTTTACTTCATTCAATACCCTTGCTAAATTCAATGGACTAACTCTGAAATATACACCCACTCACTTTAGCTTCCTTCACTCCGTACCTTCCATCAAAAAGTTTGCAGATCAAATATGTCAGAAGAATGATACCATGTCCATCGCACCCAATACCTTCTCTTTCACAGGAGAAAATACCCAATGCCCACGGAAAGAATATATTAATTGAACAACTACTCCAGCATTTTAATTAAGATCTGATGTCATTTCATGAACTAAAAGAGAAGCCATTTTATGAGCTTGAACTATTATCAGTGTTGTAGCAAAAACCCCCACAAGACAAACCCTCTTCTTTTTACAATTCATTAACAGCAATATCACTACTTAAATTCTGTAACTAAACTTTCTAGCTACAATCAGAGATATTGCTCAAAGTGTACCTCCTACAATGTATTTACATGCACAAAAAATAGGAGAGGTCTATCTATACAAGCAAAGACAGTGGCACCTTCTTCAGTCTATAAATGTAGTCTCGCTTCAATCGTTCTTCAGCTTGATGCAGCCCCAGAAGTTCTTTTGCTGACAGCACAGATTCATCTATGACTGGACCTTCCACTTCATCATGATCATATTCATCTTTTCTAGTTCTTCTTGATCTTCTTGGTTTTCTAAGCTTCTTCATTTCTTGTAAAGAGTTATGAGAGCAAACACGTCAAATAACTGCAGAGTGCCACACAGCATTTAAAAAAGCTTTTCCTTAATTAACATTCTACTTATATTAGAGTCAAAGAAGGCACAATTCACCTACCTGATATGGTCTCACTATTTGTTCCGTGCAAGTCTGATAACAGTAAGTGTATACTGGTATCCCAGCCTATAGTGTCTTTGTCCCAAACTACAAATAAATCAATTAATTTGTCCCACCAAAGACAATGACCTTATTTAAATACTTTTCTTAAAACTGGCAAAAAACCCAGAACTAAATGCAATAGATATACCTGTATGCTGTTATACTGAAAAGACAGAACATATCCAGAGATTTCAGGACCTGGTTAGGCTTTCGTAGCTAGACTACAAGTAAGTCAAAATTAAAATTGAGTAAGCCAATCTGAATGATTTATAAAACCTAGCAGCACTCTGAGATGGCACTGCTGTGGTTTAGCTCACATATGACAATTTATTAACAAGGGATTATTACTGGTAACGTCATTTGCCTTTCAGTTAAACTGGTATATGGATCAATACCACCTTCACAATATTAAATAAACAAGTGAAGAAAAGTAAGCACCACTGCTGGCTATGGAGACTAAAGAATGGACTTGCTAAGTATATGTACATTGCTTAATAAAGCCGAAAAACTGTCCTAATAATAATGCTTAAAAAGCTTATTGTGTTTATAGCAAAAACTCTGGAAAAAATTAATGTAAATACCACTTCTACTTTTAAGCAAATCTTTTCTTCATTTTGAAGCAGAAGCTGCTATTGGCCCAAAGCCAGTACCTGTAAAAATCATCTCAGGAATAAATATACACATCAGATTTTCACACCTTGCCATTCATTTGTACAGCTATACAGGATGTTCTGATGCCTGGAATTTCTAAAGTTCCCTTCTAAGAAAGTTTATGCAACTTCCTTAGACTCAAAAACTTTTATCATAGCATGAGGCTTTAATTTGTAATAATTAAAAAAGGAGAAAAAAAAAGATAAATTAATCTTCCAAATACATTTACAAAATTTCTTTCCTGTGACCACAATTTTTGTCTCTAATAATTGGTAAAAGGGAAACAACGGAGTTGTGTATTTGTGACCAGTTATTTGGTTCAGTTCACTAAGCAGCATGCTCATGTTAGTGGTGTAAACAGTACCAGGAAAAAAATAGTAATATAATTTCTTTCTTTCAGCAGCAGCACAAGTTTAAGCTGCAATAAAAGAGAATTTAGGCCTAATAGGCTGCAGGAGCACTACTCCAAAGGAATCTCCAGAGAGCAGAAACTGACATCTGAGCTTCTGAACCTTCCCTACATCCTCCATTTTTGCACTGACACTTCCGCTCAAACTACTAAGATGTGACACGTTAGACTACATTTTTAACTGATCAGTGTGGACAGAACCTGGAGGTGTAATAATGTTTTCACAGAAAAGCCTGTAAGAACTACCTACTCATCAAATATTTCTGTAGCCAACAAGTAACTTAAAAAAATTTACGAGTTAAATAAATACTTCTAATGTTTGGTAGGTACTGTAGTAACAATCTAATTATAGGTTAATGATTAAATAAAGTACTAAAGAACAGTGTTGTCAGAGATTTGGTGAACTTCCTTATAAGCTACAATAAAAAAAAAGATATGAAGGTAATGGAAAGAACAACTGCACAAAATATTTCAAGTAAATGCAAGAAGAAACATTTTTAGTAATTTTGCTACTTGACACAGAACTTCTGAAGAGACCTCACGATGTGAGCTATGCCATGCCTGTGCCTCATAGCAGGATGAAACAAACTCTGTCAAATCTTAGCAATGCTCAGCTAACCTGTTCTTAAAGGCCTTCAAGTACCTTTTCTGTGAGCTGCCCAGACAACCTCTCCAGAATTTCCCTCAATTTACCTTTATAAACTTGTCCTTTATTCCTCACCTGAACAATTCCTGCTCAATTCTATGCCCATTGCTTTGTGTCCTGTCTACTGGAAAGAAACAATACAGTTTACTACACCAGCTTTTCCTGCCTTCCTAGACAGAGGAAGATTGCTACGCCTCCCTACCTTTTTTCATTTTGCAGAAAGATTGGGCATTGTTCACATTTTGATAGCTTCTTGACAACCTCCTTGGTTTTCTTTGCACGGCTTCCATTTTATTCATACAAGTGGGGTGCCAAAACTGGATGGAGCACTGCAACTCAGTTTACAGAAGACTCGGAAAAAGGGATACTTCAGACTGTGAGTCTTTTTTCATGCCTCACAACCCCATGATAATGACTACTCATTATCATCTTCTGATTCACTATAATTTCAGCTCCTTCCCTGAAAAAATTACTTTAGAGTAACTTTTTCTCCTTTATTTGCACAGTTGATATTCCTACTTAAACAATGACATTTACACACCCTTTGTATTTCATCCTATATGTAGGTCATTTCTCCAATTGTGCAAAGTTATTTTAATTGACCTTCCTGCTTTTCTGCATTCCATTCCTACCTGTTCCACAGCATATTCAATTTTCAGAGCACACAGTTAATAGGTCTGCTGTCTTCATTCATCACTAGAGTAGTAGAACAAACATTGAATGGAATAGAATCCTCACTCATTAGATGTTCACTCACTACTATCTTTAACTGACAAAATCTTTAGTAGTTTCTGAGTACAGTTACCTAAGTAGCTCTGCAAGTCACTTACGTTAATTTAATCCACAAAATTTTCCACTATTTTACTTACTAGTCACAACTGTCACATAAGAGTATCTAAAGCAGTACAGTACTAGTACAAGCAATATCTACCAACTGCCTTTCCTATGGCCATAGGGGACTGATTATTTATTTATTTTAAATAAATAAAATAGGGCTTAGCATATCTTTTCCTTAACAAATGCCTACTTACTACTTCTTATCTTTGTTAGCTTTCAAATGCTTACAGTATATTATTTGTTTCAAAACTGACTCCCAAGATTTAAGCTGCACACCAACCATTTTAATTCCTTTTTAAAGATACACTTGCCCTTTCCTGTAATCAATAGCTCACTTCCCTTAAGTTCTCAAGTATGACTGCCAGTGGTTCCAAAAATCTATTTCAGTGAGTTCCTGAAGTTTCACAGAAAAAGAGTTCATCCAAAGTACATCCAGCAAACTGAAGAAGAAACTTGTGAAGACACTCTGCTCTCTCCTCATGTGAGGTTGAGTTGTGTGCAGCTTAATTCTAACAATGAGAGACCCTGGGCACCTGTTTACAGTTTATCTTTTTAGTGACAGCTAGTATCAAGGGAAAGGACATTTAATTCCTGGACTTCCTGGTATCAACCAGCAAGAGATCTCAGCAGAGGGTTTGATCACTACTGTCTTTGGCTCCCACTCTTAAATAAAACAAGACAGTTTCTTGTCAACTGGCATTCCGCGTTAGCAGCACCACACAGAAGTTGTATCTCTATATTCTCTGAAGCTTCCTTTTTCTGCTTTACTTGCATTCAATGAAAATATTACAGTATCGATCACTTCACCCTCCCTTAGGCTGTCCTTCCTGACATTTCAATGCTTTGGGTTTGTACTCTATTAGTACCAACTGCCCACAGGGAACTTAAATATGTATGAAGAACCAGACTTGTGTTATTGCTGTACTGAGTTCTCACAATACTGACATGGTGTTGCTTTCAACCTTCATCAAGACACATCATTAAATACCTCACTGGTAGCTCAAAAAATCTTACCCTGTTATCAGCATAATTGAAAGATCTCTTACCAGCCTTGACAGATTCCATCAAATTGTACAGGGAAAGCAACAAACAGGGACACTACACAGATGATGCAATGTACTCACTCCTACCACTCACAGGCTAAACTAAAGTTTCATACGACAAGTTCTGTATTATTTGCTGTAAAATTCGTCTGAAGTGCTACAACTACAGTGCAGACAATAATTTGTAATACATGAGAGAACAAAATCACTTTTTTGCTTTAATAGTGAATCTTGAAATTTTCATTTTCATTAACACATGTAGGAAGTTACTTTACTACATAAAAACAAAGAAACATGTGATTACCAGAATTTCCTTTCTGCGTGTCTGGCACATCCTTGCTCATTAAATCTTCCTGAAGTTGTCGTCTTACATTTCTGTTTCCAGGACCTTCCATCTCATGCAGAGAGTTCTTTCTTGTCCTGCCATGCCCAGGAATCCAGGCAGCAGAACGGCACTCTCTCCAAGTGTCAGAAGTACCATGGTGGTCATCAGATACCCACTTCTTCATTTGGTCTCTTTGGACATCATTTAACTTTGACCCTTGACTGTTAGTTGTGTTTTTAAGTGAATTTGCGCTACTTAAAACACTTCGTGGCCCTCGCCTGGGACTGCTTCCATAATGACCTGGAGCTCCCTTTTTCTTTTGCAGGCTGGTATCTATTTTATTGCTATGGCCACTTCCATATTCATCCATGACTTGGTAGTCTTTCTGTAAGGAACTTTCTTTTGATTCTTCTTGATGCAAAATTTCCTGTTCCTTATTTTGTTTGGCAAAGCAAGGTTTTGCAGCATCTCCCATGGTTACTGCCGTTCAATTAGTGATTCCCACCTAGAAATCAAAAACTTAAAAGCTGTATTTTCAATCTATTGAGGAATGAACACGGGGTATTAATTGCTATTAATTCTCAACAATGAAAGCCCTGGCTTGAACCGAGGCAAGAAAAGGCAGTTCAAAACTCAGCTAGGTCTCTTCTCTTAGTATGTCTTAACACCTACGGGTCGTTCATAAAATGCAGAGATGGCCTATGGCTTTTCCAGGCACTAAGGTCTAGATGCCTTTAGGACAGATAGAAAATTTTAAGAGCTTATATCAGTCTCAGCTCAGTACAGAAAATCTTTGAAAGAATGGTTGAAGAAGGCAAAAACGAGGATGGCCACAAGACCATTCTACACATCAGAATACTCCTCTTTGTCCATGGTAGACATGTTCACCTTGTTAAGAATGAAATTCATGATCACTGGAGGACACAAAGATGCAGAAGCTAAGTTGCAATCTAGCTATCAGGCAAGTATTATATAATAACTTAGAAACAATGTGCACTCCACACATTTTAGTCAAACCACCAGTGTGAGGTCTCACATTACACAGTAGTAATCGCTCCTATTTCATATTATTTTAGCATTGCCTGAAACATCTGGACCACTGAATTGCTTGCATACGCACCTCCCTTTCCTTGGTTACCTCCATGCTCTTACTGCAAAACACTTCCACAGAGTTCTATCCCCAGTGTTGCCAATAAGTCATGTGGATTGTGAAAGGGAAACTACAGGAAAAGACTGTGTAAAATATGTTAAGTGGCAGCGGTCTCATCAACACTGAATATTTTATGATTTAAATACAGACACATACAACCAACAAAAAAGATTTTCTCCTTCAAAATACATGCAGGTGCTTAAGGATGCAGATAAAGCTGTAAAGAGCGCTTTCAAGCATCTAAATATCAGAAAATGCCCTTCTGTTGCCATTAATATGGGAGTAGGGTACTTTTTTTTTTCTTTTTTTTTAACATCTGTAGTGCACAAAGGCACTCTTAAGCATCTCAGTGTCTGCATTTTATAGGCCTGAGACTTTTAGTGTTTATGCCCCTCTTAGGATGAAGATAGTTTTTTGGTCCCACACAAGCAACAAATAGGATTCCTGTCCTAAAGACCAGAATTCTTACCCAGTTATGTACATCTCTGTTAATGCAGCTGCTCCAGCTAAGAGAAAGAAAAGTTTCAAATGCACAAAGTGCACTTGCTTCCTATTTTAGGCAAGAAACGCTGTCAAACCCGAATTTCAGAGTGACCTAAACCCAGCCTGTTTTAGAGTTATCCCAAGAAGTAACGCCCACACTCTGCCACCAGGCTGGATGACGACACCTCCCTGCACTGGAAGCAAGCAGAAAAATCAGTTTACATTCGCTTCCGGCTCCCAACCACGACTGGAGGTGCGAGCCTGGCGTGGGCAGGGGGCTGCCCTGGCGGTCAGCGGCATCGCAGATGGCCCGGACACAGTTGCCTGAGGGGCCAGCAGCATCAGGCAGAGCCGGCCAAGTTGCCAGCGGGACCCGGGCGCAGATGTTATGATACCGGCGCAGGAAATAAACTACGTGGGCCAGAGCTCCCTTGCCCCGCCGCCGCAGCTCCCGGCTCACTTCTCCTCGCCTTCCCAGAGCCTAACGAAGGGCCCCGGCCCCCTCCTGTCGACCCCCGACCCCGGTGGAGGGATTGTGGCGCAGGATAACCAAGCCTGCCGCCTCAGCTGGACACAGCCCGCGAGCAGAGGGGCGCGGCAGGGCCAGGCAGGGAGTGAGAGGTGTAGAGAGGGGGAGAGGGAGGCAGAGGTGTGGGCGAGGGGGACAGGATGCCGGTGGACACCGCCCGCCGCCTGGAAAGGCCTCGCCCTGCCGCCAGTAGCCCAGAGAAGGACACTCACCGCCCGCTACCGCCAGCCCGCCCGCCGCCTAGGGCTCGCCATTGTGGCGCGACGGAAGCGGCCCTGCTCCCTCGGCGCGCCCGATTGCGCAGGTCTTCCGGCAGCGCGCGCCCGCCTCCGCGCCCGGCGGGGCGGAGCGGCGCGGGGCGGGGCGGGGGCGGTCCGGCTTTGAGCGAGCTCGGAAAGCGTGCCGTGGTCGCACACGGGCGTGTGAGGTGCGCCGCGGTGATAAGTGTTGCGAACGGTCTTTGCTTAAACCTCCTGTCATGGTGATTCCACCACATCCCTGGGGAGGCCGCTGCTACGTCTGATCACCTTTTCTGTGAAGAAATTACTCCTGATGTACAACCTGAGCCTCCCCTACAGCAGGTTGAGGCTCTGCCCTCTTGTTCTGTCACCTGCTGCCTTTGAAAAGAGGACTACCCTCGCCTGGATGCACCTTCCTTTCAGGCAGCTGTAAAAAACAGAAAGGTCTCTGCTGAGCCTGCTCCTGGCTAGACACCCCCAGCTTCCTCAGCTGCTCTTCAAAAGACTTGTGCTCCAGACTCTAGCCCAGCTCCATTGCCCTTCTCTGGACGTGCTCTAGCATCTCAATGCCCTTGCAGTGAATATGAAGACAAGATTTGAGGGCAGCCTTATCAGTGCTCAGTACAGCGGGACAATCACTGCCCTGGTCCTGCTGGCCTTGCTATTGCTAATACAGGCTAGGAAGCCATTGATCTTCTTAGTCATTGAAAAGGTAAATCATATACATTGTAGTCATCTCCTAGAAAATAAGTACCTAATTTACTGGCTTATTGAGAAGGGTCCCTTCCTACCACGCTTTTGCATTCATATTTATGGAAAAGAGGGACTCTTAAATAAACCTTATGAGGTGGTCCTCATAAGAATTCACCTTCCCATTCCAGTTCAGGTTTCCTGAGCAAAATGTGTACCAGTATATAGGTTTTGAAGATAGGTAGACAGCAGAGACTTCCCAGAATAAATCATGGTAGCTTTCCAAGACAGGAACTGAAGAGCCTAGTGCTTCTCATTAACAGTCGGAAGATACTTTTGACTTCCTTTCTGTTACCCTTTCCTGATAAGATGCTTTCTGGAAAGGGCCTGGAATGGAAGGATCGCATATCTTACCAAAACAATTGCTGTAAGCAGGTGTGGGTGGGGTACCAAACAGGCAAATGTTTCTGAGCTCTGTCTTTCCTCCTTCTTCCGTAAGACTGTTGAGTGGCTGCAGGCTCAACATCTGTCATATCGTATTGACTGCAGTGGGTCAGACAATCTGGTCTGATGAAAGCTTCTCACTAGTGCAGCCATGCAACGCTGTCTAAAGTTTCTGTCATTTTTATGAAACTAAAATTCCTGTAGTTTTTATAAAAGTCAGTGATTTGCATTTAAATTGCAATCAAATGGATAACTGTATACTCAAATATTAGCATTTTCTATGATCAGACAAAAATAAGAGAAAATTAGTGTAGTGGTTTCATGTTCACTAAATTGTGGTCTTGGTACTTACTCTTCCTGTGAGAGAGACTAGGAGAAAAACAAAGCAGGCTCAACCTTAAAATTAACAAATAGTTTTATTAACATACACTAAAAGAATAGAAAAAAAATAAAGTTGGGAAAAAATCTAAAATGGAATGAAACTTCTAAAACCACTCTTCTCTCTCCTTACAAACTGTTCACTTTCTAACAAAACAACATAAAGAGACAACACCTATGATTTTCTGTCAGTTTCACTATCTGACAATAGTCTTTCATCAATTCTTTAGGGGAAGGGTCTCTCTTAGAGTCATGGATCCCACTGACAACTTAAAACAGTTCTCTTGTGGGTTTTTAAACTGTCACAGAAACAACTGCCCAGAGAAACCTGCCTTGTGACCCTCCCAGGAGCAGTTTCCCAAGATGCTTATGGGTCATGGGTCTTAGACTTTTGCATACCCCAGTATGGGGTGTCACCTTTTAAAGATTAATAACTTCAAATCAAAGGCTTCTTCACCTCAAGGCACAGAGATATCTTCTCACTTCTTCACTGGCGCAGGGGCTTCTCATCTTTATCTCTGTTCAAGCATCTTATAGGATTAATATTACTTAGTCCATCATGAACACCTTTGCTCAAATCTACACACAAATTAAAACAATCATCTCCCCAAATGCACATCTTTCCCATGATTTAAAAGAATGATCTAAATATAGAGTTCATTTCCATGGCTCAAGTAAGAATAGAACAACCAACTCTTCAACCCTCTGTCCTAATGGTCTTTTCACTCTTGCTCTACTGACTTCATGATTTTGTTCTCTATGTTCACTCTGTCCTTTCTTACTCTCTCAGAGAAGGGCCAAGCTCTGGAAGCTTCATGTTGCTAAGAAAGAGTTAAATCTGCTTGGAGTCTTTGTCTCTCTCTCTGTAGCTGGTGGTGTTAGATGTTCAAGGCCCCGCTGGTGAAGGAAGAAGAACTCACAGAAATATCAGAGGTCGGAGCACTCGGGCAGTCCGGAATCACAAAAAACCAGGCAGGATCATAAATGCCTCCTCAGCCCACCCCTTGGTGTAAATCGGGGTGGCTTCAGCCCAAATGGTGCCCATAGCTCTTATCAGGGGCCCGGCAGAGATCTCTCCCTGCTCCAGAGAAGTCTGAAGAAAGTAGCTGTGGCAAAACAGCAACCTCTCCTTCCCTTCCCCTTCACCCGGGAGCCTATGGAATCTGGCCAGGCCTCAGGCCAGCTCCCCCCGAGAAGGGGGGAGCAGCAGGCCCAGCTTGATGTTACCTGTCTCTCTCTGGCCAAAGGAAAGAAGAAAAAGGACCCACCTATAGGAAATTCATGGGGATTTATATGGTACTTCCCAAAGTCACAGCTAACAATTTCAGTAGATAAAACAGATGCCAATATTCCAACTAACTCTCTGATAGGTCCCTGTCTCTTCCAAAGCAATTCCCAGGTCCTGACCTGGATAATTATTCTACATTCTTCTATAACTAAAATCCAAATTGTACTAACCCATGACAATTAGTTAAAAGTGTCATATGTCCTAAACACACATGCTGCTTGCTTGGAAAATCTAAGTTTTGATCAGCTGAGATTTTTTCCTAAATAGGTAGCATGACAATGCAATTAGTCAGTTTTTGTGAGAAAAAGTAAACTTAGCGTGCAGAATACAAATATACTGAAATGGGAAAGACAACTAGGAGATCTGCCTAAATTTATCAGTAATAAAATAAGAGAGAGGAATTGACAAATAGTAAAAGTGTACAACTCACTAAATCAAATAAAATCGGCCAGATGGGTATAAATTATAAGACTGAGCTTAAGGAACAAACACAGTGGGCATCACAAAATCATATGTTACTTTTTAAGAAATGTAGTCTCTGGAAGTTTTTGAGTACTAATCTTGAATCTGCTGAAGACATTTTATTCTACAGTTTGGGCAAACAAGTATTTTATGTATCTTTTAAATAACTTTTGTTGTTGTAGAAAAGATGACCGTTTTCCTTTATGAAAGCTTGTTCACCAATGAATAAACAATTGCATTTTTCTGTGGTTTTGTGAGGCAAACTGTGCCATTTTGGGATTATACTTGTGCCATACTTGTGCTAATGGAGATCAGATTGTCCAGGAAGAGAAGTGGTAGGAAGCAGAGGTAGACTCCTGTCTCCTTTTGACTGTGATTCAGAAAGCTCTTGGAGCCTCAGCCCATACCTGCTTTGTCACCTTGGCATTTTACTTTTGGGACACTCTCCATCTTGAAAAGCTGCTAAGCTGCTAGGAGCACAGACAATGTTGCTGTTCGTCTTCATCAGTGAAAGACTGCATCGCTTGCAGATAAATCAGTAAACCTGTCTGCTAGATATTTTATGGTGAGATTTTTCTGGAATGCAATTGATCTGGCCATTTACACCCAAAAAGAACTTGGCCAAATGTGGTGTCCTTCTCCAACTTATTGTACGTCATCAGACTACTTGCTAGTGAAGTAGTGAGGAGCAGAAAAGGCCTTAATACTAAGTGCTACTCAGCAGTAACTAAAAGATATCTGTATTACCAAAACTTTTTCACACAAAACATTGTCCCATACCAGCTACCATGAAGAAATCTACCTCCCTCCCAGCCCAAACTAGAACATTCTCCAGCAATTTTTCCATATCACTTATGTCATGTTAAGATCCCACCATATCAAATATCTGCTTCCTTTTTAAATGTTTGTGAAATGGCCATAATTATCCACAAAATGCTCACTGTGTTTTTTTGGTGTATGACTTTGTGCTCCACCTGTTATGGTGGTCACTCAGGATGGGAGAAATAGTGTGTTTCATGGAGTCATTTGGCATTGAAGACAACTCTGGTCAGGTCACTCCTGCACTCACACTGTGTGCAGAAAATCACTTTGTGGAAAGCCTGTGTCCACAAAGGAGGCAGAGGAGTCCTGCAACTTTATTTGAATAAAGGGAAAGAGTCCACTGGGGCATATCCCCAACAGGTTTCTCTGTGGAGGTTTTGGAGGATGCAGCCTCCTTTCATCCTAAACTCCAGCCACATGTTCCCCTCTTCCTATTCCTGTTGGCTGAGGAAGGAGGAAGGTACAGGCTTCCTGAACTGCTTACCACATACTCCAACCCCCCTTCCCCTCTTCCCCCCTCCCCCCCCTCACCCCGAACCTGTCATTTTCCTCCAAAAGTCAGAAGTTCAGACTATCTCGGATCTGCAGTACACTTGGTCTGGACCTATTTGTGTTGGGCTCTTCTCCCTTATCTCATTTAACATGCGGCTTGTAGCCTGAGGTGCCAAGTGTGCACTGGGCATCTACTTTTAAGTGTCAGTCTCTCTTGGTTATGTAACAAACCTGCTGCTTGAGGTTAGTAGACATTAAGACCCATTTCAAAGACATAAGCACCCAGATCCTCAGCCATCAAATTGTTTGTAAAGACATTAGCATACATTTTTTTTTTCCCTTCTTATGGTGTTCATACTTCATTGATTCAGGTAGTTTCTGCTATAGGGCTTTTTGTTACACCCGGCTCAAATCACGTTTTACAGTTTTAAAGTACATCCATTACTTTCTCCAGCTGTGATCACTTTGGACTAGGCTGTAAATTTTAACATGACAATGAATTCCTGCTCATCTCTAGCTTTACTAGGAGCAAGAGGTTTCTGCTATAATACCTTCAGTAGGTGGCAGACGTAGCAGTAGTGATATACAGTGTTGAGTAACACTGCTATCTTACAACTCAAATAGTGAATTATTTTCACTCAAAATTAAATCACCTTGAGGTACCCATTGTACTTGCCCATCTTTCTGTGTTTACCATGTCCAAACATGTATTTTAGCAAAAACCATCTCGTGAATAGGTTTACCCTTTCCTGAAGAAGGAATACCAGTTTCTTTTAGTCCGTTTCTCCTATGTACTGTTTGGATCTTTTCTTCCATAGGGCACAGAGACCTTGATTCGGCAGGGCCAGGTCAAGTGGCAGATGCTCTAATGTTAACTAGCTGAGTGGCTTCTGCGAAATGTGTTTCACAATGCTTGAATGTGAACTGGTTACAGGAGAAGAATGCCGGTTCACCACTGTGTGGGTATTACTGAACAGAGCATTCTACTGCCCTCCATGCCATTTCTGACAACTGCTAATGATTAATCCTTTGCAGTGGATGCCCAGTGCACACTTGGCACCTCAGGCTACAAGCTGAATGTTGAATGAGATACGGGAGAAGAGCCAAACCCTGTGAGGAGGGGAGTGTTTCTTTTTCTTCATAAACGACTGCAGTGTTAACTCCTTCTGGAGAATGTCTTGTGTTTGAAAGACAGTTGTCTGCCAGAAAAAGCTAGAGCCTCCCTTGGAATGGAGAACGTAAACCCCCTTCCCTCCGAATTATTATAATTTTGCAATTAATTTCATGCAAAGATATGGGAAATAGGAGTAACGGTTCTTTATTAGGAATATTAAAAAAAAAAAAATACAAATGTAGTAGTACAAAAAACAAGCAAGGAAGCAAACAAAGATCCTGGAAAAAACCCTGACAGAGTCAGGGATACGACCTGGCACCCTGTTGGTCAGGGTGTTGGAAGCAGTCCAAATAAGTCCTCCTGGAGTAATAGATGTGGTTCTGTGGAGTAGAGATGGTCCTGCAGAAAGTCCAGTGGTGATGAGATGGGTCCAGTCCTCCTCCAGGAATCCAGTGGAAAAACTGGATACCTTGTGTCCTTCAGTCCCAGTTTTTATCTAGCTAGAAAGAGTTGGCTCCTCCCCCACTGTGTGGAGCATCTCACAGTGGGATGATGGAATGTGTCATGTCATTGGTGGGCCCCAATGGCCCATTATCAGAAGATGTTCCCTTGGAGGGGTGGTGAAAGAGATAAGAAACACTGCCCCACCTGGTTTTAATGGCTGGGCCACTATCAGAAGGCATCCGCCCCCCTGGAGGGGCAAGAGAAGGATAAAACATCTCCCAAAAAACAGCCTTCAACAGATGAAATAGAATACACATTTCTAGGTTACAAAATCCAATACAGGAAGCACCAGCACAGACCCACAGATCCTGAAGGGGTCATCTCTGCCAATGGGCCATGCATAACGGACTCGATGGCACTAGCAGAATAGGCAGCATTCCTATGCGATGACTCAAAGTATTAACATCATTCCATTGTGAAACCACCTGCCTTGGGGGAGGTACTCCCCCTGAACCTGAACACTCCCACCTGAACCTGACTGTGTATCATCTTGGTGTTTGGGGACTTGGGACCTCCACTACCCCTGAATGGATTCAGAGGGGACCCCACTTTTGACTGCAACCATGACTTCAACAGGACTGCAATCACCACTTGATAGGGCTGCAACCATCACCTTGGCCAACAGGATGCCAGGTTGTAGTCTGACTTTATGGGTCTACGCCTGTTTTAATGTATATTATTGCATTATTGTAATCTTTCTATTAAATTTTAACTATGACCTGAAATCTCTCTTAAGGTAATATGGTGAACTTCATTTCTCCCTCCGGTTTACTTTCAAACCAGCTGAATGTCCCAACACTGTTGCACTGTGCTCTGTATTATTTATTTTCGTATTGTATTTTATGTTTTTTATTTTCATTGTAATGGTTTGTTCTGTACTCCCCTGTTCTCCTAAGAAATGTTATGTTCGAGGTTTGTCCCTGCCCCTCTTCCCTGTCAATCCACCCATATTCCTCCCAGTCCCCTCTTACGGGCCCTGTCTGTCATTCGATTGTTCCTCCCAGCTTCTAGAGAGTTCGGGTAAAGACATTGAGTGATAGAACAGGAGCCGAGGAAGTTCCTCCCCTTTTATGCTCTCATTGGTTTCTTTAAATGTCCCTCCAACCCTGTTCCACTTCCACCTTGTCCCCCATTGATGTTGGTTTGTCTCCTCCCTTAGTCCCTCCCCTGCATTTAAGTCCAGAGTTCATTGCCCTGGGCGGCTGGGCTGGAGCAGTTTCCCTGAGGTTTGGATGGTGCCAGGTGGGACTGAATAAACACCTCGTGTTGTGGTGCCTTCTCGTCTGATACAGACCGCAGGCTAGCTCAGCAACACTGCGACTGGCGTTCTGAGGGTCGGGGTGGCAGGGCACGCAAGCCACCTCCTCCCCGTGGGTACTTGGTTCCCCACCAAGGGACAGAGGCTATGATATAGAAGCAACCACGGCGGCGGGAAAGAAGCCGACTCTCTGGCACAGTGCTAAAGATGTTTATTGAGGGAGTATCTGACACAGCTCTACCTCGGGTGGCAGCTGCGCTCAGAGAGCTCCGAGCAGAGCTGTGCAACAGCTTTTAACAGGGGGAGGGTTTAGGGGAGGCGACAACAGGCTGACCAATGGAAGAACAAAGGGGCGTAACCAGGGGTGTTAACCACAAGAAGGGGATCCAATCCCAAGAAATAGGGAGGGGGCTCTTCGGGCACCCACCAATCACTCGACGCCCTCCCTGGATCTTTCCAGAACTCAGGGAAGGGCCCCAAAGTGATGGACAGGGCGCCCAAAGGGAGAGAGAGAGGGGATTGACAACCGGGGTAAAGGGGGTAGGAATGATTGACATTTAACGAACGGTTATATAACTAGACTAGGGAAAAACCATTGAGGAATAATAGGGGGGGTACAAGGAACAAACCAATTTACAAAGAACTTTAAAACATACATAGAACTCATTAAAAACACACCGCTACAACCTCGGACTTTGTCCTTCAACCAAGTCCAACTCCTTCCTTCTCTTCAGTGTCATCTCTCCCGTGATAAGGGAAAAAACCCTTAGCCACTACTCTGGTTCCCAAAATCCAGAGGGCGTGTTCTCCGTCTGATTGTAGTGTCGGGCTAGCTTGGGTGGATGGAGCCGCTGCTCTGAGAAGGACACTGTGACACACCACCTATTACTCAGTGTGGTTTTTAACAGCCATTCGTCTTTCCTGGAGGCTGTACGTAACAGGGAATGTGATCACCTGGTTGATGCCATGTCACTTGGCCAGGCTTCAAGTTTGCTTCAGGAATGTGTCCTTTCAATCAGCACCAAACTTGCTTTTAAGGCCCAAACCAATAATCCAGGCACTGGCATGGGTCACAGGGTATGTTTCTAGCCATTCAGTAGTCACTTCCATCACTGTAAGCAAATGCTGCTTGCCATAGCAAGTTCATGGTAGTCTGGTATAATCAGTCTGCCAGGCTTCCCTGTATTGATATTTCAGCCATCATTTTCAATACCAAAAAGGTTTTAGCTCTTGCCCTATTGAATTATGGTGCATTCTTTGCATTCATGGATACCCTGTGCAATGGAATCAGTGATCAAGTCACCATGCCCATCTGTATGTTTCCTCTCTTTCTACTTGTTATATCATCATATCATATCATATCATATCATATCATATCATATCATCATATCATATCGTATCATATCTATATGAGAGATCACCCTTATATTCCCAATCCAGATCCATTGGAGTCACTTCCATTTTAGCAGCCTGGTTCACCTGCTCATTGTTTTGATGTCCTTCAGTGGCAGACTCTTTGCTATGTGACCACTTATTGTAGTATCTCTCTTCCTCTGTTGGAGCCCTCTGGCTCCATTTTTGCCTCAGCTAGCTTGAGAGGCAAATCACAGTTGGAAGGATTTTTACTCAGGGCCCTGAAGATCCCAGAGCGGCTGTGAATCTTTTCCTTTAGAGAGAGCAGGCACCCGCCAATGGCAAAAGGAAGGGTCTCTGCACTTGATCTGGGGGGAATCAGGGGGGAATTCAGTCTTTCTCCTGTGGTCCTGCCCCCACAGGGTCAGGAGCCTGGTCCTTATCCCCCAGGCAAGAGACCGTCCACGTGCTCTACCTGGCTTTTATCCAGGGGGAAGGGGCTAGAGGGTACAAGCCACTACCCAATCAAGGATAAGGTGCGAGTGGAACAGAGTTGGATTACATTTCACTGTGGGAGAATGGGCAGGGAAAAGGAGCAGGGACAAACTTCCGGATGATACATTTTCCAGGGGAATAGGGTGGTAGAGAAGAAACCATTACAAAACCCAATATAAAAATGAAATACAATATAAACCAAAATAATACACAATAACAACTTATGTTCTGTTGGACATGGGACACTAATTTGTGTCAGCCATGGGGCAGGAACAGCACGGGACTGCCAGGGTAGCTGCACTCAATCTTTCTTAATGAAGCATCAGTCTCATTACAGGGGTAAAGACAATTGAGAGAAAAAAAACAACAGCTCACAGCCTGCCAGCAGCAGCTACAAATTTCTTTTTCACAGAGCATCTTAAAAACTTTTCAGCCAATAGTATACTGATAAAGCTTACAGTTATTTTAGCCAGTCAATTATAGCACACGTACACCTGCTTCAAACAATACTCGCTTGTATGCTTTTCTATTAACAATACACAATACCCTTATTAAGCTTAAGACCTTCTACCATCTTGTCTATATATTTTCAGCAGTGTTAAGATTTATTCAAGCCAGACCTAGGAACTCAGCCTTTATTTCCCATGTCCTTGTTTGTTATACTACTGTATCTTTACCTAGTTTTAGATTTTTCAGTTGCAGCATATTTTGAGTTCTCAGCTTTTTGTGTATGAGGCCTGCTTCTTCAGCTCCTAAAAATCCTTTTTACTTTTAATGTTTCCCACATTATGTGATGTACTTTTGCAACCAGGTTCATCACCTGAGCAGCAGTATCTCGCTGCAATTCAACAGCCCAGATGGCTTTAATTCTGCTCTGCCACTTGCTCTGCTTTCATTGCTTTAGCCACCCCTGGAGTATTTGTCACAATTCATGAGTCAGTGCAGAGATAAAGTACTGGTCGCTTCTCTCTTTCAGCAGTATCTAAAGCGAGCTGGAGTGCTTTCTTTTCTGCAGACTGACTCAGTTTACCTTCATCAGCAGTTTCTGCAACGTAGTACACAGCACGGAAGCTTTCTGCCTTTAATATTTTCCTATAGCATGACAGGATCTCCCTATAAATAAGGCATATTGGTTCATTTTCTGGTAACTTATTATACAGTGGGGTCTCTTAAGCATAAGTCACCTCCTCTAATGACACTCCAAATATTGGCCCACTGTCCACTCCATGATCACTTCCAGGACTCCTGGTTGGTTAAGGCTTCTGATGAGAACCCATTGGCTTATCAGTGTGACTCAGTCATGTCACATCAGCTGCATGGTGTGTAGAGGGGAGTCTCCTTCTGAACATTCAGAACAGCATGGGCAATCAAAATTACACCAGAAGGTACTGTGCTTCATTAGCAATTGGTGACTTGAATTGCTTTATAGACTGCTACTATTTATTTTTCAGCTGGAGTGCAATGGCCTTCAGATCCTTGAAATCCTTGGCTTCAAAACCCTAGGGATCAACTGTGAGTCCCTCTAAGAGCTTTCTGCCAGAGCCTCCATGTAGGGCCATTAACCATGGCTGAGGTATAAAGCACATCTTTATCATCTTGTCCTCCTCAGACTGGCCCAAGTGTTAATGCATGAACTGTCTCCTACTGGATTTGTTCAAAGGCTTACTGCCGCTCAGGGCCCATTCAAAGTTTTTCTTATGGGTCACGTGATAGAGAGGGCTTGTAATCAGACTATGCATTCTCCAGAAACCCACAACACCAAAGAGTTTGTGTTTCTATTTTGTTGGTGAAATCATAGCTGTTATGTTATTGATCTCATCCACTGAGACATGATGATGCCTATCATGTAATTTTATTCCTGAAAACTGGATTTCCTGTGCAAGTACTTTGACCTTACTTTGTTTTATAGCAAAACCTGCTTTCAAGAGAATTGGCATTAATATTCTCCCCTTCTCATACGTTTCCTTGTCTATGTTGCCCCACACAATGATGTCATTAATATATTGTAAATCTTCATGGGTTGCACTTTCTTTGAGTCCAGTCAGGATCTGTCCATAACAGCTGGTAGGCCTGTTTCTACCCTCAGAGCAGTTGATTGCAGAGGTATGGGATACCCCTCCATGTGAAAACAAACTGTGGCCTGCACTCTGCTGTCAAAGGGATCAAGAAGAACGGATTAATGATATTAGTGGCTGTTTACCATTTGGCTGCCTTTGACCCCAGTTCCCATTGGAGTTCTAGTATTTCTGATAGGGCACCCTGGAGTGGTAGTGTGGCATCATTCAAGACATGGCAGTCCACTGTTAGCCTCCACTTTCTGTTACATTTTTGCTCTAACCGGGAGGGACTTATTAAAAGGTGAATTAGTCTTACTGATGACTCCTTGCCTCTCCAGTCACTGTATGAGGTTATGTATGGGAACTACAGAGTCTCTATCAGTTCGGTATTGTAGTTGATGCATTGTCTTAACACCTGCTGCTCTCTAACCTGCAGCAAACACACAATGGAAAGATCCTCTGAATGACCAGGCAAGCTAGACAGCTGTTTAATCTCTCTGTACTCAAGGTAGCTATACCAAAACTCACCAGTACCCCTGAAATACTCTCTCCTGAGGTATTCTACGTCAAGGACACATGGATCTCTGGGCTGGTCACAATTGCTGCTTGTAAGATCAGCTTACCTCAGCCTCCAACATGGACAGTTTTCAAGATCCTTCCATCACTCCAGAAGCAGAGACGGATTCTGCCTCTTTGTAGTCTGGTGGTTTTGGTATACTGGTGGACCAGTGTTCAGTAGAGATTTAGACTCCTGTGGGACTGATGTTACAGGCCATCAAATGCATACAATCCAGTAAAACCAGTTGTCCTCTGCCTGGCTGAAGGCCAGCACCCTTTCTTCCGGGTGTAACTGCAAAACAAAAGTCCCTTAATCAGGGTCAAAAAAGTACAAAGTACTTTTGATTGTACAAAGTACAATCAACCCTTCTACTTGGCTCAACAGACACAGGGACAGTAATTGTCCTGGGTGAATGCCTTTTGGCTGTTGCTTTTCCTTCCAGTACCCGTAGT
Organism: Hirundo rustica; assembly: GCF_015227805.2. Classification (NCBI taxonomy): domain Eukaryota; kingdom Metazoa; phylum Chordata; class Aves; order Passeriformes; family Hirundinidae; genus Hirundo; species Hirundo rustica. The sequence continues at coordinate 39,298,917 of NC_053488.1, forward strand.
CTCCAAGTAGGTTTAGTGTCCCACTTACACATATCCCCCCTCTTATCATGCAGGAAGAGCTACAGGTTGCATGCATTGTGTGATAGTGTGGGTATACTGCTACTCTCTCCCTTGAATAATGAAAGAATCTCAGAATCCACAGAGTCCTTGTACTTGGAAAAGACCTTTCAGATCAAGTCTAACTATTAACCCTGTACCACTGTGTTCACTACAAAATCATGTCACATCTACATGTATTTTAGATACTTGTGGGGATGGTGACTCTACCACTTCCTTGGGCAGCCAATTCCAATGCTTAAACACCCTTTCAGTGAAGCAATTTTTCCTGCTATTCAATCTAAACCTCTTCTGGTGCAACCTGAGTCCATTTCCTCTTGTCCTATCTCATTGTTACCTGGGAAAAGAGTCTGACCTTCATCTGGCTACATCCTCCTTTAAGGCAGTCATAGAGAGTCACAAGGTCCACCCTGACCCTCCTTTTCTCCAGGTTAGAAACCCTCAGTTCCCTCAGCTGCTCCTTATAGGACTTGTGGTTCAGACCCTTCCCCCAACTCCTTTGCCCTTCTCTGGACAAGCTCCAGCACCTCAATGTCTTTCTTGCAGTGAGGGACCCAAAACTGGGAACAGTACTCTAGATGCAGCATCACCTGTGTCAGTGCGGAGGGACAATCACTGCCTTGGTCTTGCTAGCCACACAATTTCTGATACAAGCCGTGATGCCATTGGCCTTCTTGGCCACCTGGGCATGGGTTGGCTCATGTTTAGCCAGCTGTTGACCTCAGATTCTTTTCCACCAGGAAGCTTTCCAACCTTTCTGCCCCTAGCCTGTAGGAGTGAATATGATTATTGTGACCTGAGGGCAGGACCTGGCTCTTCACGTTACTGAACCTCATACAGCTGACCTCAGCCCATGATCCAGCCTGTTTAGATCCTTCTATAGAGCCTTCCAGCCCTGCATTGGATCGTGTCCTAGGGTAACTTTATGATGCCTGTATCCCCAGTCGTCTGTTCTGTTTGTGCTGTATATTGAGTCCTGTGCCTTTAAGACTGGTTCTAAGAGCAAGGAGAAGTGCGGAGTTTGTTTTGAGAAAACTGCCCGACTCCTCCACATTCTTCTGCGGACGGGGTGTTCGGCGGAGGCTTGGAGAGACTGCAGGACAGAGATTTTCTTTGCTTTTAGTTAGTTTCAGCTAGCTAGGGCAGAGAAGTTCCCTGGACTGGTTTTTTTCCTTTTTCTTGGAACTGTTTAAACCTGCTCTGGACTGAAAACCCAGGGGAGCACTGGGGGCTGCACCTGCGGCCCACCGGGGCCTGGAGCTCGGCATTTTCCAGCAGCGCCGGAGAGACTGGGACTGAGGAGAGGCACTGAGAGAGAGAGCCGAGCTACACCCATGGCAAGGACTTTTTCAATTTGCCATCTCACTTCAAAAGGAGAGGTTTTATTGTTTCATATTATTCGTTCTTTATACTTGTATGCACTTCATTTGTTTAGTAAAATAGTTTTTTCCACTTTTCTCCAAAGGTCTTTTTTTTTTTTTTTTTACCGGACCGGTTGGAGGGAGGGGCCACTTGAGTTTGCTTCCTTAGAGAGATCCTATACAGGAGTTTTCTCCCAAATTTGTCCCAAACCAGGACAGATCGACTGTCCCACCCAGCTTGGTGTCATCTGGGGACTGACTGAGGGTGCACTTAATCTCCTCATCCAAATAATTAAAGAGGACATTAAAGAGGACTGGCCCTGACACTGAGCCTCGGGGAGCCCAAAGTAACAGGATGGCAGCTGGATACGACTCTACTCACAAACACTTTGTGGGCCCAGCCAGTTTTTAATGCAGTGACCAGTGCACCTATCTAAGACATCAGCCAGAATGCTTTGGGAAATGGTGTTAAAGTCTTTATTGAAGTGCATAGACAGCCACAGCTCTTCCCTCATCCTAAGAGGGAAGGACAAGGAGATCAGGTTGGTCAAGCTACACCTTAATATGGAGAGAGAGCATAACAGAATCCTGCATGTCTAAAAACATTGCAGTCTGCAAACCCCACACATTCAGATTGATATCTGCTCACTAGATGGCAGCAGATTCAAAAACATTTCTGGAAAATTACAGTTCAAACCACCCATGAATACATACTGTAAAGACATGCTTTTGCAATGAGATAAAAGTGCAACAATAAAACATGATTAAAAACTTAGTTGGTCTGGATAAGGAAAATGCATGGTCATTGGGAAATGAGAGCACAGACTTCAGACTGGTCCAGTAAGTAGAGTATTTTGCCACAATTTCTGTACAATCTCTGCTTTGCTGCCCTCCCAGGCTGATATTTCTGCCATTCCTCTGGATCACTAGATTACAGCTAGCATGTCTGTGCTTTCCTATGCCAGATCCAAAAGCTCTGTGTCAGTAAAATCTAAGAGAATATATTAGAATAGTTCTGCATTCTGTGAAAGCCTTTCTTATTCTAATGGTGTTTCACCTGAATAATTTCTTTACTCTGAAGTACAGAGACTATACGAAACAGGCAGGTGAAACATATTTAGCTAACTATCATGATCTTTAAAAGCTCTAGTAGACCTCTATATCTGATCTTTTCCTCAGAACTGAGTCAGTTCCCTCAGACAGAGAACATGCCTGTACCCGTTTTAAAATTAGGAATTTGAGAAATAAAAGTCCTGATGAAAAATCTCATAAATTGAAAGGGTAACACCTTCTGTTGGTGTAGATAGAGTTGGAAGACATGTCTGTCCAGGGACATGGATCTGTCAACTTCAGTGTAGTTCCAAAAGGCTTGTCAATACTACTGTCACAGAATGGCAGGAGGGCTGAGTTTGAAGGGGACATATTGAGATTCTCTAGTCTATAAATCTCTGTCAAGCAGAGTAATCTGTAGCAAGAAACATAGGAACACATCCAGTTGGATTTTGAGTATCTCAAAGGATTGAGATGCTGTGGTCTCTCTGGGCAACCTGTGTCAGACTTCAACTCCCTTCACAACAAAAAATAATTTCAGATGGAATTTAGTATCCTAATTTGTGCTCATGATCACTTGTCCTTGTCATGGGTCGGCACAGTTTGGTTTTTAATTAGGGAAAATGTGGAGTGTTGCCCTGTCAGGACCATGTAATTGTTTTGGAAAGGACAGGTACCTATCAGAGGCTAGTTTGGGATATTGGCATCTGCTTTGACCACTGAGAATGTTGAATGCAACTTTGGGAAGCACCCATATAAATTCTGATTTTGTTCAAGTCAGGCCTTTTTCCTCCTGGTCAGCTGAACAGGTAACATCGAGTCAGGCCTTGACTTACCCTCTGTGGGGGGAGCTGGCCCCGTGGCCTGGCCGGGTTCCATCGGCTCCTGGCCAGGGAGGAGAGGCTGCAGCTTAACATCAGCTGCTTTGAAAACCTTCCCAGAGCCCCGGAGCAAGGAGGGATCTCTGCTGGGCCCCTGGTAACAACCATGGCCCCGCTGGGCCGAGGCCACCCCGATTGTCACCGAGGGGTGGGCAGAGTTCTCCCCACCCCCTCCCCTCCTCCAGTGATTCCCAGGCAGTGAGGAAAAGAGTGGAGAGGAGAAGCCCAGCTGATCTGAGATACAGCGGGGGGCGGGAGGTGCTGGGGACGAGAGAGCCTGCTGCCCAGCAGAGAGCACATGGCCGCTGCGGGCCTGGGCAGATTTAATCCTTTCCTGGCAACATGAAGCTTCCAAGGCCTAACCCTTCTCTGAGAGAGAAAAGGAGGAGACAGCGTGTATGTAGAAAAGACACAGCATGAAGTCAGTGGAACAAGAGTGAAAGGACTGATAAAGATTATTGGAAGGAGGGATTGAGGATGTGGACATTTTTAACTGGACTTCTCTGGTGTAAACTGTGGAGAAATGGACTGTTTCTTGTAATATCTTAATGTTGTTTGGAGGAATGCTGGTTCTAATCAAAGCTGGGGACTGATATGATTGAGACTTAAGTGGGAATCTTAAAGCCCCTTGCTCCTGGGTTAAAAGGAGGTCTCAGCCTTTGAGACTGTCTTGGTTTGAAAAGACAGGTGTCTGCTATGGAGAGGCAGGCCTCTCTAGGAAATGAGGAAATTTGAATCCTTCCCTCCATGTTATTATAATTTGGAAGATTAAAAAAAAAACCTTTTCAGTCAGAGCTATGGGGAAAAGGAATAACAGTCCTTTACTAGTAAATATAACAGGACAGACAAAAAACAACAGCAATTATAACAATAGTAGAACAGAACCAAGAACCCCGAGGGCAAACGGTGGAAGCTCCGGCGCTGATGGCTGGAAGCCGGGCGCGGTGGACTGTCCTCCGCAGGCAGGGGGTGTCCTCGGCAGGCAGAGGTGGCAGTGCCGGAGAAGCCGGAGCGGCTGGACCCGGGCTGACCCAAAATCCAGCAGGACAGCGAAGAAACTCCAAATTCCTGGATACTCCAACAGATGGTAGAATTCCCAGGACCAGACTCCTTCGTTAACCGTGGACTCCAGCAGCCAGCAGCCCCTGATCCCTGCCCCCCGGAAGACCAGAGACGCCCGACCCCCACCCTCAGCTCTCTCTCCCGGAGCTTTTTTTCCCTCCCCCAAGCTAAGTGATCAGCTTCTTTTTGTCCAGGTTAAGTACTCAGCATTTAGTCTCCTAGCAACTTGGGGGGGGGGGGGGGGGGGGGGGAATTCTACAGGAGACTTAACCCTCAACAGAGACAAAGATGATTTTAGAGAGAAAGTGATTTGAGGCCCTTGGCTCCTGGGGTAAAAGGAGGTCTCTATTTCTTTTGAGATAGAGATGATTTTAGAGGTAGAAGAAGAGAATCCTTGTTTTGTACTAGAAGAAGCATTCTTAAACAGTACCCCAGATACACTGAGAAGCCCATGAGTAGCCAAGGAAGAAGCTGCTAATGGGTGGAACTGCACAATCTGCAAAAATTCCGGGCAGCTGCTGATTTGTTACATTGAGAACGACAAGACTGTTTCTGTCTTGTGGCGAATGTCTCTGTAAGACCCTAGAGAGACTCCTCTCCCAAAGTGATGAAAGATTATGTTTAAATGGTGAAACTGACTGAAAATCACATGTCGCGTCTCTCTATGTTGTGTGTAAGAAAGTTACCAGTTTGTAAGGGGAGGGAAGAGTGTTTTGAGGTTTCATTTGGGGTTTTTTGTTGGTTTGTTTTGTTTTGAACTTTTCCATTCTTTTAGTGTGCGTTAATAAAACTATTTGTTTATTTTCAAGCCTGCTTTGCTTCTCCTAATCCTCTCCCACAAAAAGAGAGTAAACACTAAGACCATTACACTAAATTTGGCAAACAGAATTTGGCAAACGTGAAACCACTACATTTAATTGGTGTTTCTGCCTGGTTTTAACTAAAACCACTACAGTCCCCTTGGTGGGCATCACTGAGTAGAGCCTGGCTCTGTCATCTCTGCACTCCCACATTGTCTACTTATCTACGCTGAGGAGATACCCTTTGAGTATTCTACAGATTAAGAGTTCAGCATTCTCACCCTCTTCTTGTATGAAAAATGCTGCAGTCCCTTCATCATCTTTGTGTCCCTCTATAGGACTAGCCTCAGTCTGCTCATGCTTCTTTTTGTTTTGAGGAGCCCAGAACTAGACTGAGTCTTGATATATCTCACCAATGCTGAGTAGAAGGAAAGGATCACATCCCTCAACCTGCAGGCAATGTTCTTCCCAGAAGCTGCGACATTTTTTGCTACAAATTGTTGATTTATAGTCAATTTGGTGTGCATAAGATGACCAGTCCCTTCTCTACAGAGCTGGTTTTCAGCCAGTTCAGAACCCAGTGTGTACGTACCACCTGATATTGTTTTCCCCGGATTAAGACTTTGCACTTTGTTGAACTTCATGAGGGTCCTGTGACCCAATTTCTCCAGACTGTCCTGGACCTTCTGGCATATCAGCCTCACCTCACGGTTTTGTACTATCTGCAGACTTGGTGAGGGCACACTGTGTACCAGTGTCCCAGTCATTTGTGACAATATCAAACAGTAGTGGCTCCAGTATGAACCCATAGGGCCCACCACTAGGAAATTACCTCCAACTGGACTGCACCACTGATCACAACCCTCAAGCTGGAACAGGAGAGACAACTACACAGTGCAAATCCTCCTGATGGAAGTTACATGTCAAATCCGTGGTGCAGTGGAAAAGGGAAAATGGTTCATGTACTAGCACAGCCTGCACATTATATGAGTTAAAGGATGCTGGCAAGGGGTCTTTGTAATCTGTTAGCCTGTGTCTACAACAAAGCTTCTGCTGGCATAAGCAGACTATGTGATTTTTCCATGCCTCTGTGAAGTGTAAACCAGGCTCAACATGTGAAAGAGTAATGAAGCCTGTTTGTGACGCTGTCTGATGGCAGACATTCCAGGATATGTGCTCACCCCATAAAACAGATGTCTCCTACTCTCAGAGCAACCCGGAGATTTTGACAAGACTGCTGGCATTACGGAAAATATTAAGCAGTAATCCTTTCCATCAACCTAAATCCCAGTTACTCAGTTAGCTAAAAACACTGTAAGTCTTTTATTAAATGGATAGTTTTACAACCCTCACATGTTTTTTAGTTCTTTATGTTAATGGATTTTTTTGAATATTATAATAAATTAGAGGTTGATAACATGACAAATTGCTCATTTTGCAAATTTATTGTTGCAAAAATGAATAGAGATACTATTAACTTCTCTAATTTACTATTTATAACAAGCATTACTTTGCAAAAAGAATTAAAATGCTTTCAGTTGATACAACCTACGTATATGTACTTACATCTATATGTATATATAGATGAATATGTAAACATGAGGAGTCAGATACTCAGTTCTTTTGAACTGATATGTTTCTATTGACTTTAAAAATAGAAAACAACCATAGTTCAGTAAATGGCATGGGCCAAAGTACCTTTTACATCAATTACTTGCCTGCAACAACTGGGCTGTAAAACTCAAAATTGTACACTCTGTGAGTCAGAAATATTGATCTTCCTTCAATTCAGTACTTCTGAGATTCAGTGATGGTTCTTAGTCTGTCTAAAATAAGGCCATCTATTTATTATCTTTAGAGCCATGTGTTATCTTTAGGTATTTAAACTGAAAATATTTGCTTAAGTTTTAAGGTAAACTTGTTATAGTTGTGCTTTTGTAATATGAGTTGTTAAAAGTGAAAATCTTCAGGCAGATGAGAGAGAATATGGCTTTGTAATATTGTTCTTTCTGGGGGATATTCCCCATGTTTATCTCCAAAAGTCACTTTTGAAGCACTGACAATAACAGTTACATGATACAAGACCCAGAAAATTACTCAGTTCTGTACAGTATCTTTTCTATATTATGTAGCAGCACAGCACAGGTGTACCTGAACTGAGCTGTGTTGGAATTGGTGCCAGTGGGATCATGGAAGGACCTGTGCTTTGTCCTGTTGCATGCAGGCCCTGTGGTGGGACAACATACTCCCTGTTCCCCTACAGCTGTAGCTTCTGTCTCTGGCCATTCTGGATAAACAGAGAAGGAAAGATGGGATTTCTGCTGCAGGTGTTTTGGAGGCTGGATGCCCTCTTGGTGCCAGATTGGAATGTGGAGGATTTTCAGTAGTGTCCAATGTGAACAAGCACTGCTCTCTGCAGAGGCTGTTGGATGTCTGAAAATATAATGTAAATATCTGGTCCCCCAAAGTCTTCCCAGAAAAGATTTCAGACTGCACAATAGGACATAGCTAAGAAAATCCAAGAAACCTTGTTTTGGAGGTCACAAGTCCACAAAATCACGGAATAAGCTGAACTGGAAGGGGGCCACAAGAATCATCTAGTCCATCTCCTGGCCCTGCATAGCACCATCCACAAGAGTCACACCATGTGCCCAAGAGCATTGTCTGAATGCTTTTTGAATTCCATCAGGCTGGTGCTGTGACCGCTTCCCAGGAAAGCTTGTCTCAGTGCCCAAAAACCCTCTAGGTGAAAAACCGTTTTTCTAATATCCAACCTAAACCTCCCCAGATACAGTTTCAGACTACTCTCTCAGGTCCTGTTACTGGTCACCAGAGAGAAGAGGTCAGTGCCTGCCCCTCCTCTTTGCTTCCTGAGGAAGTTGTAACTGCATTGAAGTATGTCCTCAATCTCCTCTTCTCCAGGCTGAACAGATCAAATGACCTTGGCTTCCTCTCAATGTCTTTCACCATCTTTATTGCCCTCCTTTGGACACTTCTCTAATAGTTTAATATCTTTCTTATACTATGGTGCCCAGAACTGCCCCCACCACTGGAGGTGAGGCTGCCCCAGCTCAGAGCAGAGGGGACAATCCCCTCCCTTGCCCGGCTGGCGATGCTGTGCCTGATGCACCCCAGGACAAAATTTTCCCTCCTGGCTGCCAGGGCACTGCTGGCTCATGTTCAACTTGCCAGGATCCCCAGGTGCCTTTCCATGGCACTGCTTTCCAGCATCTCATTCCCCAGTCTGTCCATACATCCAGGGTTGCCCCATCCCAGAAGCAGAATCCAGCACTTTCCCCTGCTGAAATTCATATGGTCAGTGATTGCCCAGACCCCTGATTTGTCAAGGTCTCTCTGCAGAACCTCCCTGCTCCCTTAGCTCCTCCAGTTTTGTATCATCTGCAAACCCACTCAGTATCCCTTCCAGTCCTGTGTCCAGGTAATTTATGAAGATGTTGAAGAGCAGAGGGCTGAGGATGGAGCCCTGTGGAACCTCTCCAGTGACAGATTTCCAGTTGGATTCACCCCATTCTCTGTAACCCTTTGTCCCTGACCTGTGACCCAGGTGCTCACCCATCCCATGATGTGTTTATCCAGCTGTGGGCTGGACATTAGGTCCAGAAGGATCCTGTGAGTGTCAAAAACTTTACTGGCTTCCCTTGGTCAGCTGCATGGGTTACCTTGTCATGAAAGGAAACCAGATTGATAAGCAGGACTTTCTTCTCATGAAGCTGTGATGGCTGTGACTGATGACTGATGACTGATGACTGCATTGTTTTTCAGTACCCACAGATTAAACTCCTCCATAACTTTACCAGACACTGAACTGAGACTGACAGACCTGTAGTTTCTGGGCTTCTCCTTCTTGTCCTTCTTGAAAATCACGGCAGCGTTCACCAGCTTCCAGTCACCTGGGACCTCCCTGGATTCCCAAGACCACTCAAAAATCATCTAGAGAGGTTTTGCAATTTCATCAGCCAGCTCTTTGAGGACTCTTGGATGAATTCCTTTAGGCTCCATAGAATTGTAGGGATCCAACTGGAGCAGGACATCCTGCACAATTTTGGGGTTGACTGGGAGTTTATAATTCTTGCAGTTATGGTCCTCCATCTCAAGGAATTGAGACCCCCCCTTGGCTTAAAAGACAGGTGTCTGCCAAGGAATGCGGGAACCTTCTTGGAATGGAAAGATGATCCCCTTCCTCCAAATTATTATTATAATTTCAAAATTATGTAGCTTCAAGGCAAAAAACATGGGAAAAGTAATATCAGTCCTTTACTAGAAAATATATATGTATGTAAGAAGGTAGAGCAAGCAACAACAACAACAACAAAGCAATAGCAGAAATTCCCACATGTACAGTGCAGGTAACCTGGCCAAGGCAGCTGCCAACATTCCAGTCAGCCAGCAGCAGGGACCCTCTCTCTGGACAGAGAGAGGAGGTGGGGGGCCCAGTCTTCCCCTGAAACACTCACACAGATGGTGAGGGTCTCCCTGAAATGGCAGTTGCTGGAAAGTCCCAGTCAATTGGCAGCTCTTGCAAACAGTGGTTTCACTGACAGGCAGCAAGGAGAATTCCGCAGCAGCATGGAGCCCCTGAACAGGAGCAGTCAAGCACCCAGAGCCACAACCTTCTCCTCCAAGCTGGGCAAAGGCTGCCTACCCCCAGAAAAGAACTGCCAAACCCACATTCCCTCCCTCCCCCAGAACTATTTCAGCAGTATGTCAAGGCACTTGGCTACTTGTTTTGTCTATTAAACACTGTCCATTCACCATTTCCCTGGCAACAAATAGGAAGAACTTCCCTGAGAAACCTAACCCAGAACAGTCCATCTGTGTTGAAGACTGGAGGCAAAGAATGCATTACATACCCCTGCATTGTCCATGTCCCTGTTTGTGAGGTGATTCATAGATCAGCCCATTCTGTAATGGGCTGATGTTATTTTACACTGCCTATTTCCACTAATATATTTGAAAAAAACTCCTTTTACTGTTCCCCCCACTTTTGGTAGTGTCAGCTCCAGCTGCTTTTTGGCTGCACGAATTTTCTCCCTGCAGTGGCAAGCAGCATCTCTGTTCTTCCTATGTCACTTCACCTTGCCTCCACTGGACAGATACCTTCCTTTTTTTGCCTTATTTCCAAGAGGAACATTCTTGCTCTATCAATCTGGTTTTCTGCCTCTCCAGCTTGACCAGCGACAGTTGGGAGTGGCTCTTACAAGAGGTGATGTTTAAGAAGTGACCAGCACTGATGGATGCCAACACTTGCAAAAGCATTTTCCCCTGGGACCTGATTACTAATTGCCTGAGCAGCCTGAAGTTTGAAGCCTCTCCTCATGTCCAGAGCTGAGGGTTTGCTGACACTTTTCATCCTGTCAACAGAGATTTTAAACTCAATCACTTTGTGGTGTCTGTGGCCATGGTGTCTGCAGCCAAGGTGTCTGCCAATCTTCGCTTATGAGATTCACTCTCTTGACAAGCAGTAGGTCAAGGAATAAAGAAAACTAATAAGGTAACATTTTTGGACTAGTTTCCCCTTGCAAGCATATGTATTTGTAAGAGGGCAGTTGACATATGGAAATGCATGTTTAGTTCCAGTCAGCCTTAACTACATAATTCTGGCATTTAAGGAGTTTTTAGCATTGTTTTGGGGTGGTTTTCCAAGAAGTGGAGGCACATTATCTTTATGTGGGAAATGTCCGCCTTTCCTCTAAAAGGAATCAGGACTACAATGATGCATAAAAGAGTAATTTTACTATTTTTTTTAATTATTATTCTTTTCAAAATATGCACTGTCCAGTGTTATAGATTGTCCAGTGTTAGAAACATATTGTATTATCTTTTCACATGCCTCAAGGTATTTGTTTTTAGACAAATTTTAAAAGCCCTTTGAGTATATGAGGAATGTAGGAAGATGTAAATATTTCTGAAATGGGGAAGCTGGGAAAGTGGACAGTCTTAAGCCAAAAGCTTTAAGATGTTTCTTTCTAATGTTCTCTTTCTAATGTTAGGTCACTAGATATGTGGATTAGGGGGTTATTGGGAAAGAAACAATGAGGTTTTGTCTGAGTGTATTGATGTATATTGCCATTTATAGTTCCCAAGAAAGTGTGTACGGAGTTTGGTTGCCAAAATCGGAGATACGAGTTGTTCTTGTATGGATGGATGTTTTTGATATATGTACTAGTACATTTGCCCTTAGTCTGGAGAAAATTAGTTCTTCCTTTAACAGTTCTTTTGTGGCAAGTCGCAGTGAGCCAACATTATAAATAAACTCTGAATAGTTTAAGGCTTCTCTGTAGCAAGGCAAAATTCAATTTTACTTCCCTGCGGGTGAAAGCAAGATAACTCTGTGGGCAGAAAAGTGTGGTTTTGTGGTAGTGTTAGATCTGATGCTGAGCATAATCGTACAGGTAGGTGAAGAAATTTGGGAGACATCGGTGGGAGTTAGGAGAAAGTGGCTCAGTGGGGTTTCTGGCAGTTTTGGGAAGCTGTTCGGAGGCAAGGAGGGATGAGTGACATATGAGGAAATAATTTTTTTTAGGACCATGGGCAAAACTGCACACTTATATCTGGGAGGAGTGGGAGACCTCTGACGTGAAGGATGTGAACAAAAAGGATATGGAGTTGTCACATTTCCCATTAGTTAGAAGAATTAACATGGTTACGGCCAGTGCAGGCAGCTGAATGGTGGAGAAAGCAGGGATGCAACAAGCAGCCTTTTTGTCTGGGATGAGCCTCCTTTATTAGCAAATGTTCTTCTGACCCCACATGCTGCTCTTCTTTATGACTTCAGATGTTGCAATGGTTTCTTTGCCCAGCTGTTGCTTCATATCTTAGACACATTTATGCCTTCTGAGGATCTGCAATAGTAGCAAGAGGAGGTGAAGGGAGTAGGCAACACTACTGAGGCTCCTCCAGAAAACCTTGCCCACAGGACCTAATGGCATATGTCTTACTTGGTGCTTGGCTGCCTTTGGTGCTTGGACAGAGACAGGTATCAAAAAGAGCTTGCTGCTTTGGCGAGGGCCACGTATTTTAAAGAAAATTTTCTCATTCTGTCTTTCTCTTGTCTTTTCCAAGTTTGTGATTTCAAGCTACAGCCTAGATGTCTGAAATTGTGTCTGAGGTTATTATTCTATCAAGAGGCTAGAGCTCAGAAAGAGTGGATAAGGTTATTTTTCATGTAATAATAATTTAAAAGATGCCCCCCAAACTAAATTTATATTGCCTCAAACAAACGTTTCTTTGAAGTAATCCCAAAGGCTATGCTTCAGAAGAAGACTGCCTTTAAAACCTTGAGTATAGAAATATACCATGTACAAATCTCGAATGCACAAAATCTTGAGTATATATTTATTCAAAATCTCAAATATACTAACTTGGATGTATACCTGGAAATCATCTGAAACATGGTCATGTCCTGATACCCTTTATGCATGTTGCATTATAACCTACAATAGTTTCATAAATAGTAAATATTATTTATGAATAAAGAAGATTTCAGCAAGAAAAAGTAGTAACACTGTAGTACATAGTATTTCCCTGGAATTTCAATAATTTTGGTAATGATAAGAAATGGACATCGACCATGGATTACCGGCACTTCTTCCCTTCCTTTGTCTGTGCTGGATCTGGCCATGTGTCTAGGAGCATGTGTGACTCCCCGTGTGTTTGGGATCGTGCAAGGCGATGTTGATGATGGCAGCTGGTTGCTGCCGGACCACAAGAGGGACCCAAAGACATGCCATTGCTGCCTGGTATCCCTTGAAAACTGGAAGGATCGTTAGCTTCCAGCTTGGGTTTTCAGAAAAATAACTTATTTTCTTTTAATTTTAACTTTCAGGAATTTTACTGTGACTCACCTATAAGCTTTCTGAAGAAAAGTCTGAGGAAGGCTCTAGAAAAAAAAGCGAATACAGCTAACACATTATTTTAAACAACTTTGCCGTGGCTGCCACATCCCCTCGGGAAGGCAGTGTGGCATCTAGACTGATATTGATAAATTGTCTGAAGACATTAAAAGGAAGGGATCTGCACTCATGTGTTATACTGCGGGTATGATATTGAGAAAATTAGCACCTGGAATTTTCCCTTTATTAATATTTTGAGCATTCAGCCTAGCAGACAACCGCAGATGATGAGACCTCTCCATAAATTAGAGGAAAAACTTACCAAAAGTGAAGTTGGTCCAAAAATATAATAAATTGGAGCCATTCCATGCTATGTAGCTTTGCTGCTGCAATAACCCACTGTTCCTAGAAAAGATGACTTCGATAAATTTTGCTAAACTGTACACTGCATGTGCAAATAGTGTGTGTCTTTTGTAGCAGTGGAAAACATCTTTGATACAGGCTGGATTGGTCTGGAAAGAAGAGCATTACCTGGATTTAGCTGTCTCAGTGGAATCATTAAGTAGGCTTGAGAAATGTCTTCCTCTGTGAAGAGATCACAGATGCCTTCTTCACTGGGACTGCTACCCTTTTCTTTCTCCCTGTGGGCAGGAGACATGAAGCAGGGCTGGCTCCTGGTACTCATATACCCTATTTTATTTAATGTAAATATTAGCCATGTTTTTCTGTGTACAAGAATAATTTCCAACAGAACAGTAGGGGGGATTACTAACAATTTTTTTTTTTGCAGTGACAGCCCCTTGTTCTTCAACTAAAAATTTAGTGCTATTGAGTGGTGGTAATCTAGTATCATTGGCAATGACAGAATATTGTTATACCGTATTCCATCTGGGTAGCACCCACAGTCTGAGATCAAGTTCAATCACTGTCATCAACAAGCTCTGCTGATGTGTTCTTGGAGAAGGTAATACAAAGTTATCCATGACTTACTGTTAGGGCAGTTGGGCCCAGGTGTGGGTTCCCTGTGGTCATGGAGGGAGTCAAGAGCATGACTGGTAGCAGTGTCCTTCTTGGCCAAAGAGGTGATGAAGTGGTCTTCTCTATAGCCTCTCTCTTCTCCTTCTGCTGTCAGCCTCCAGATCACCTTGCCAGGCTGAGAGGCACTGCAGAACAACACACAGGCTTCAAATATGCACCCACCCACTGTGGAAGTACTGCAAGGGTTTTTCTCTGTCTTCTACTCAGGACAGGCCATGCCAAATTCTGACTAGCAAGAAAAGACTGCAAGAAGTTAATATGTATTTTCACCTCTGTGCTGTATGAAGGGAACATACAGTATGAAGTGTAATGATAGGCTGACATGAAAGGCTGTTCCCTTCCCTCTCTTGCTTTTCCTGGCAGCAGCTGAACATGCAGTGACAGCACACCTTCCATTACTAATATTTTGAAACCTAGAGCAGGAGAGTGCCTCAAACCGCAGCCTTATAACGTAATGAAGAATACACACAGCTGCAGTAACAACCACATAATTATTTAATTAGTTTCTGACAGCTTCAAATTGCACAGGCAAAGGAATGCATGAACCGCACATGGAAATCTGCCAGCAAAAGTTTTACACGTACACAGATGGTTTTAGCTATTGTAAGCGCAAAGCCAGGTTGCTGCACTTTTATTGCAAAACCTAATAACACATCGTGCACTGCAGAAGCTATATCAGGGGCATAAAAACAGCATATGTAATTATTTCTTCTCCTTTATGTCATAGTATTACTTTTCTTATATTTAACTTCCCATAAGTGAACGCTGAGAGAACAAAATAGGAATATTTTAGCAGTAATTTAAATAATGTCTAAAGTAACAGCTTCTTTGGGCTTTTGGAATAGGTAATTATGATACCACTAAAAACATTACATATAAGTTTATATTTTAAGATCTTATTATGGAGGTGAATAATTAATATTTCTGTTGGGATGTTAAGTATTTGTATTTTTATTTTGAAAAAAGAAAGACAAGCTCAGAGAAGTGGAAGACTTTGTCAGAAACCATGGTGTGATTCAGGGACAAAAGAGATGACAAATTAAGATTTCCTCAGTTTTCATTTGACTCTGCAGAGAGCTAGGGCAAGAAATTTCAATATATAAATGTGGGAAAAATAATTATCTGCAACAAAATTGATGAAGAGGGCACTAACTTCAGTAGAAATCTGTCTTTGGCAAACTGATTATTCCAAAGGGGAAGATAATAATTTAGAAGTGAAATGAAGCATAATGTACTGTAAATATTTGCTCTTTGGCTACTGCAAAACCAACACCCATCTCAAAGTGTTTATAATTTCCATGTGTCGCAAGCTCCATGATTTTATATTAGAGGGGAAGTGATTTCTCTTGAATACACCTAATTAAAGCTAACAGCTAAAATAAAACATGAATTAATTTAAAACTTCACTCTGCACTCTAAATGAACACAAATGATGTCTGAGGTTTAAGAAGTTAAGTCCCCCTTTTTGCCACATAATTGAAGTTTTCATATTTTCCAGCCTTTGTTTTTTATGGTTATGGCTGGGATAGGAAATGCTAAAAAACCACAAGAAAAAGCTATTCCCATAGAGCTGTGTAAGATATTCACAACAAAAACCTAAACCATGCAGAACACATGTGGTTTCAAGTTTCACAAGAAAGTCAAAACCCAGACTCTGTTTGTTGAAGTCTGAAACACATTTTGAATGAAACTGGGCCTGTTTTCAAGAAAATCTGCTCAGATTCCTGGTTTTGAGTTGAAACCATCTGAAACTTGGCATTTGGCAGGTTCTCAGAAGAAATCTTGAGGCCTGATCTCAGTGATGCTTCAAGGGGGACTTGCTGTAGGTGGGAGGTGAGTGGAGGGGATGTCAGGTCTCAGATGGGGGAGTGGGGCAAGGGTACTGTCAGGGGATTTGGGGCTGAGGATACCAACACAGGATTGGTGGGTCTCCTGAGGTAGTGAACTGTAGTCAAGAATAGTTGTGAGAAAGTCATGTGGCTTATATCCAGGGCAGGAGATCCTGGGCGTCTCGTGCACACCCCTCAAAGGATGCCTTGCTGTGCCTTCTCATATTCTCACTCCCAGAATAACGATTAGGTGACCCCAAAGACCTTGGGACTGTGTTCATTTCTACATTGCATTTTGTAGGATTTATGTGGATATCACTGCATCCACATCAAAAAGACACCTTTATTTTACTTACAGAAATCCCTCTGACTAATCAGATCTAAGACTGTGAAGAAACACTTGGTACCTGTGATGAAACCATGCACTTTTTAAAGAGCTCTGTATAGGAATGAGTCCTTAGTTCATGCTGCAGACTCAGATTCTAAGCTGTTATTAAGGTAAAAGATATGAGCTAAATTCTGGTGTTGCAGGGATGTGTGTCAGGGCAGAATTTTTCTTCTTGTGCATTCCTTGATATATCTTTATCTGATACTAATACTAATGTAAATTATTGAAACTGTAAGGCTTTTAAATCTACCTTACCTTTAACTTTCTCTCCTGCTATAATTTTTTAAATTTCTGTCCCTGCAAGAATTGAAAATAGGCTAGGAAATTTATAGTCAAGGTTTTAATAATATGATTAAAATGCAATATTATCTCTACAGACAAGTTTATTTCTTGATCTCACAAACAGATACCATACACAGCTACCAGTACATTCTCCCATTTGTATTGCTGTGCATGGGAATATTTAACTGTGAAAATAGAAGTTGTTTTGTGCTGAGCCAAAATGTAAGCAAAGAACACAGCAGATGGTTTATGAGTACATGGAAAAACAGCATATGTCTGTATATAAGGAAAGAGCTCTATATCAGACTAATGAGTATAGAGTATAATTTTCCTGTTTTCTCTAATGGTATTTTATGTGTGCACTTCTGTGAATTCAGCACTGTGATGACAACAGTTATGCTCACAAATGAAATATAGCTCGTTAAAGCTCCAGTTCCATCCACACTCACTTTGATTAAGCATAGGTCAATCCTGTGTGAGATAATTATTTATTATGCTGTCACTACTTCTTCTTCTTTTTTTTTTTTTTTTTTTCCCTCCCCCCAGATGTCTGTGTTTTGGCTTTATATAACATAATAAAGTCCCTTTTGCTAACGAGTCTTCTAATGTGCTATAGTTCTGCTCTGAATCTTAACAAATGTCCAAAGTGTGCAACTTTTCATAATTCATGCCTGCTGTTGTTCCTCTTAATAAGAATACTAAAGGAAGCAGACACTGTCATCCACCAACCTGTGTCCTCAAGACCCAGTTGGCCTTACTTTCATCTTGTCCAGATCTAGGTGAAAATCCCACAGATGTCTGGGTTTTCAGCACTTCCCTAAGGGGAAAACAAGTGCCTTTGTGGTTTCTGTCATGATGCTCTTCTCTTGTTCAAAAAGAACTCGTGGGAAACAACCCACCCGCCACCCCCTCAACAGACCTGTTCCTTTTAAAACTATTTTTCTGTGTAGCTCCTCCAAGAAGCAGACAGCAGTTGAGCTTTGGGAATATTTTGACTAATAGTGAATTTTTGCTGCACTGCACTCATAGACTGTCTTCTAACCTCTTTCCCTGGCTGCAGACTCAGAGGCTGCTTTTCCCACTGCAGTGGGAAGTGAAGGAGCACCTACTGGCTCATGGATGTCCATTCCACTATCTTGTTTGTCTTCACCATGGGAGAATGGAAATAGAAAATTCCATCTGTTTCATAATCAAAATATATTTCATACTTATGCTGCAATATTTGTCAACATAACTACAACAAATAGAGGGGCGTAATTCAACCAATGATTACAAAACCACAGAAGAGGCATACTGGTTTTAAAAATCACGTTAATTTATAATGATTGCATTGCAGAATGACAGTTTTTCTCTTTGGAAACCTTCTTACTCAATTCTAAGGCTCAGTTATGCCAAATTTCTACTATTTATCAATAAGATTGCTAGACCTTAAAACAGAGAAAAGGCAAGAAAGCAGAAGCTACTATGGATGTTGCCAAACCACTTCTCAGCTTTGTAAAATCAAGCACATGGGCAAGTTTCCCACCACAAAATCAGCATAAATTGATTTCCAAACTGCTTGGTGGGTTGTTTTTTTTTTAATTTGTTTGTTTAGGTTTTTTTTGGTTTTTGTTCCCCCCCCCCCCCCCCCAGTTTTCACCCCAATATTGTGATGGCAATTTGGTAAGCCATTGGAAAATCTTATAATAAATTCCCTTTCAAAAGGAGATTTATAATTATTTTGCTGATTATTTGTGAAACACATTTTTTGTGTTTCTTGATGCAGTAGTTCCTCCTCAAAGGTCCAGGCACAGCCCTGGCACTCTTTCTTTTAGGAATTCTGTTTCTGTCTCTTTTCCTCAGGTTGACTGGCTTCTTACTTGACAAACATCTTCAGTCATTTCAGCAGCTTATTGGAATTAAATATAGTACAGTCTTACCATTAACAATTAGTGCTTATTATCTTGCCTGCTTTTTTCCCAACACAAATGAAATATTACTATTTCCGAGACATTTCCAGTGGCAATTATTGTGTGGAGTTCCACATTTAATGCCACTTTATGCTTGAAAGTTATATGCAGTTCTTACTTTGGATTACAGCTAAACAACAAGTTTTGATTGAAAGAATGGCTATGACCTAATCGTTAACTACCATACATGTCAATTGAAATGATGGAAATAATTGCCACTGACAATTTTACTTTGTAGAAACCCATTTTCCTCCCTTCAGAATCTTTTTTATCTTGGTTTACTGGAAAAAGTGAACAAGCACAAGGAAATGCTTTCAAAATTATCAGCTTCTAAAGAACACAAATAATCACTTTGCATAATCCACATCTGGGCTCAATCCAGTTTTCCTTAATTAGCTACAAATGCCATGTCTGCTGCTATGTCTGAAATTTTCACTGCATCTACCTATTAAAGTGTAAAATGGATTGGATTTTCAAGTTCAAGAATATTACTTAGGTAGTTAAGTGGATTTAGACACAATGGAATTCATTTCTTGTACTAAAAATAGTATAAATGTGTCTACTTTTCCAATTTTTAGAACCAGGGGACTTTTGTTTTTTGAGGATCATGTTGGCTACTTACCGTAGCAAACAAGTATTTAACAGGTGTTAGTTAACCAGTAAATCACTCAAAGACACTCAGACCTTTTGTTCATCCTGTAAATAGAAATAGTTTTGTAAACTGTGAATTACTATGGCTTCTCTGAGTCTGGTGTCCATATGACTGCCTGTCATGTTTTCTGTGTCAAGGCTGGATGTGGTATTCACATCCATCCAAAAGCCCATGCTGCTTTTACATCACTGTCCAAAAAATGGGGAACTCAAACAGCTACTTGCTCCAGAATATCCCATTGCTCTGAAGTCTGGGATAAAGGATACACAAAGTTACATATTTGACCTATACTGGAAAAAGAAAACACGTCCTCCTCAAACTTCTCTTGAGTTTGTTATCAATGGAGGATGTGCCCTACTAAACATGAGTGTCGTAGAAATAGTGTAGACAAGTGAACACCATCTTCCAGCTCTTTACCATTGCCAGTTTTCAGTTGTCACTGAGAATTAAAATTGCATTTATGTGTATGTACAGCTTCAAGTTGTGCAAGGAGAGGTTTAGGTCAGATATTAGGGAAAATTTCTGCACTGAAAGGGTTATTGAACATTGGAACAGACTGTCCATGGAAATGGCTGATTTCACCATCCTTGCAGGTATTTAAAACCTGTAGATATGGCATTTGGGGACAAGGTTTATTGTGCACTTGGCAGTGTTAAGTATTACAGTTGGACTTGGTGATCTTAAGGGTATTTTCCAGTCTAGATGCTTCTGTGATTCCATGACTTTGTGAATTACTGTCCAGTCAAAATACCCTGTTTCTACCAATAGCTGCCCAAACCAGAAGTATGAGAATGTTCCTTGGTGTCCTGTCATCTGGAGAAGGATTTTGAAATGCAGCACCCCCTGTGCAGGGCCTTTGGCATCAATATTGTGACTGCCACTCCCCAGTGCTCCCTTCTCTAAGCTTGTGCCAAGCCCTCTTTGAAAAGGAAATCTGCTGGAAAGTTATCTGCTCTTGAAGATAATATTTTTTTCTTAAATTCAAAACTCAGCAAAATCTGAAATTACTTCCTGTCTGTCTCTTCTTCCTTTTCTCCTGATTTTTTTCTCACTGATGCGTTTTTAAAGGCATGATCTTGCCCTTAGTCAAGCCAAGAGAAATCTTTCCAAGGTCTTGAGAATACTATAGATCAATATCAAAATTAAAATGTAAAAATGGCTAATGGAAGACAGTGAAAAAGCTTTTAGCAGTTACAACAAGAAACAAAGCTTCTAGGTTTCACCTTGATTTTTAAATTGCTGGGAGCAAATCTGGAAGGCCACTGTCCTCCTCAGCTTCCAGCTGCAGTGAGCAGGAGAGAAACACAGTCCACAGGTTTAGATCTGTGTGCACATGTCTGAGGATATTTCCTTTTGGAGGGTGTTTCTTTTGTTTCTCCCCTGCTTCCAACCTGCATCTCCTATGCATCTCTTCATGAGAAAGGCTTGATGATGTTTGAAGATACTTTATTCTGGAGCACTGTCTCAATACAGAAAATGGTGAATTTAAATAAAATAAACCACTCATTCAATTTTTCCCTCCCTGCCACTGTAGGGCTATGTAAACCTGATGTAGCTCTTTGAAAGTCAGCGATTTATGTTGCTGTTACTACAAGACAGCGCTGTAGGGAGCAGTTAGCCTATTTCTATAATTTGTCATGCAGAGGCAGTCAAGTGACCCCAGAAGGTTTCTAAGGAAGGAGCACCAATAATTAACCTTCACTGCAGTTGAGTAGGACAGACTCGAGAGGTTGAAGTCTAACCTGAATGAAGGACTGTTGAATCTGAGACTTTGGAAGATGCTGCTATTCTATTTTATAATCACTTCTTTCTTCTGTCCTCCCCCAAAATACTCCTCCCTGTCCTTCAGAACTCAGAGCATACAATAATATCAAACTTGAAATACATGTTTATGAGATGCTGAGGTTCCAGACCTCTCCTTGCATGTCATGGGACAGTTCTTGGTGATTTGTCTGGAACTAGGCTGATTTGTAGGAATGGAGGCTCTAGTTGAGTGTGTCTGTTTCAGCCCATGGCTGAAAAAGTGTGCAGAAAATTCTGTCTCAAAATATGCTGTTCAGTTGTTTCCTACCTCTTTCAGTAGTGACAGCAGTCTGGGGCTTATGCTTTTTTGCTTTCCAAAATGTGCTATTAAGGAACTAAAGACTGAAATGATTTCTCCTTCTGTGCACATTTTTGGCTGGTTTTCTTAAGTAAGATGTTCTCTTGGAAAATTTTTTTGGTACTACCCACAACTATTTCCAAAATGACTAAGTTTGTTTTTAAAAGAAGGATAAAAAAAATAATGACAAATTGGAACCTTATGGACTATTAAAACTCTCTGATAGAAAGAGCTGTCAGCATGATTGATATCCAGAAATTCTCTTTTCAAAGTAATTTAAAAGCTGTGTTCCAGCCTTTGAGCTCTTGGGAGAAACCTCACTAGATTGCTTCCTGTTGTCTAATTTCTGAAAATATCCTGCCCAGAAGAGACACAACAATAGAATCAAGTCAGAAATGCAAATACCAGGTGAGCTACATGGATCAGCAATAGTGGGGAAATGATTTAGTTTCTTTGTTATTTGAACATTTTCTAGGTAAGAATATATTAAAAAAGCTGGAATCTCTAGGTGCTCCAAGTAAATCGCTAGTTTTGGAAACATGGCTGTCTCAAGCCATGTAATCTTGACAACTCAAAACATACCTAGCTAAACTAAAATCAGAAAAGAAAAATACGTAAAAATTTTATTTGGTAAGCAGGAAGTTCATCCCACTTAGTGATATTTCAGTTTTAATGAGAGTCTTTTATCATGAAATACATACGTATTTCCTCCTAAGTTGATGCTCTTTCTACAGGTGTATTTCTGATTTGGCAAATAAACAGAAGGTTGTACGGGAATTTTGCTGAAAGCCTCGCAACTGCCGAGCTCAATTTGTTCTTGAGACATAAATGTGAATTATGTGTGCTTGTTGCTACCTGTGAGCTAGTTGGAGCTGATGGCAGGCTGCAAGTGCTGCAGTGCCAGCCTGGCAAACTTACAGCAGCAGCAGGCAGCTGCCTCATTTTCTGGCTTCCAGCAGTATGTGGGCGAAGCAGAATAATGTTAGCATTTGGCTAACATCACATGATGGCTTCCAAAATATCAGTTCCGAGGGCTTCTCTCACTGAAAAAAATGGACTCTCACTGGGTATTTGCAGTAACACACACACGCCCACACCCATAATCCATGGGTGTAAAATGTGAAAGGGATGCTTGCCAGGGAGCTTTCGGATCCAAAGCTGTGAATGGGAACTGCATGCTTAGAATGGAGGCATGAGAATGCTCTTGCTGTTTGTGTCCTTTTGTTCTTCTGATATTTTGGGATTTTATGTGGGTGTGATGACATATTCCCCTAAAGCCTGCAGAACCAAGTCATGGGTTTCAATGCCTGCTACCAGAGAAGGCTAACTCCTCAGAAACACGACTGCAGGGAAACAGAGAGCAAGCACTTGTACGTACTGGAAGGATTAAATTGTGCCTAGGCTCCCGTAGCTGGTTGCACTGAAAGTGAAGGTAGAGGGAGAAGCACATCAGCCCCCTCCCACTGCTGCATCCCTGCCTGCATCCAGTTCCTGCTGCCATTGCTGGCTGCTGCCCAGCTGAGTCTCCTACGGGATGTGCAGGGCTCACACAGATAAGCACATTAGCACAGCTTATATCCGCATAACTGCATTAGTGTTTGCACAAAAGCACGTTGCTTCTGCTTACGCTGAGCTGTAGCATAAACAAAACTTGGCTCCAAACCACTTAGGAGCGCTGGTCCAGGAAGGTTTGTTTTGAATGAGCCCTCTGACAGCAGAATTAAACTACACATGTGGCATCATGGAAGACTTAAGAGATGGAGACAGCAGGGAGATTGCAATGCTAGATGGACATGTAATAGTTTAGCTGAGAAGAAAACAAGCCAGGAGTCTGGGTGAGATTTGGGGATTGCAAGTCTGAGAACTCCGCTTGGAATGTTATGCTGGGAAGCATCATGCAGCAGAGAGCAAGGGAGGGTGGAGCATGATGCCGCAGACCACTACCCAAGTGATGTTCATGCTGGAACACTTCAGGAGTCTAGGGAAAGACAGTAATGAGTGGGATGCTTTATCAATTATCTATTCATTACTGTACCAGACTTTGCAAAGAAAGACATTTCTTAGTTACGGAAAGAGGCTGGCAGGGGAGAGAAAGAAAGTCAAAACGAAGGAAGTGGAGACAATATGATCAAAAATCTAAAATTTACCAGTAATAAAGGACTAGGACTTAAAAGAAAAAAATGAATGGTGAGAGGAGAGACAAAACTCAGTACAGAAGGAATGGAATCCAAATTTACAGATGACACTCTTACAAGTTTTCTCTCTGGCACTTTTAAGGTAGAATACCTTTTCTTTCAGTAGGAAGAAAAGGGAATTCAAAAGTTGGGTCTCTATCAGTGTCCCAAAGAGGATGATGGGGTCTAGCAACATTCAGCCTGAGGAAGGTTCTTCTCACCTCTGTAAAGTCATCACATCGTGCTCATAAATCAAGATCATTCTTGCATCGAGAAGGAATCTAGACTCTGAATTCTAAATGCATATAAAAAGAAGCAAACTGTTTCTAGTTGTGCTAGCAGTGATATAATGCAAGTGGTTGTGGCTAAGATAAGCATATTTTATTATTTATGGCCTAAATATAAATACATTATATACTCTTCAACCTGATGGACTGTAACTGCTATTTTTGTTACCTATCTGACCTTTTTTGTTACCTTTATTCCTGATCACTGTCATAAACCTCTGGTGTATGTCATCTAGAACTGTTCAGATAACAAATTTAATTCCACTTTTTGTTCTGACATTTCCATCTTAGCAGATATTTAATTGACATTACTGAAGCAGTAAAGATTTTTGCAAAGAAGTTGCACATCTCCACATCAGTAGGCATCAGACATTGCCCATTTCTTTCCAGGGTTTGCTGAGTCAGGTACACCTAAATGATCTGCTAGTGTTTCATTTAAAGCTTTCTGCTATTTGCCATGGAAAATGCAGTTTAACCATTTTCTTTCATAACTCCTCCACTAATTTACATTCTTGGTTTTTGTCTTCATCTGTGTCATGAAGACTTTCTCTTCTCTTCAAAGAATCCTACTGCTTTCATTGCACTGGAAGACATTTTCCTGTCTGGTTTCCTTTCTGGTTTCCTTTCTTACTTGGTTGCACATACCTTTTCTGCGTCTCAGTAGTCATCTTTCATACCTAAACTACTTTTGGTTCTGCTCACTTTAAAGCAATCAGTATTTTGTAACTACCCTCGAGTTTTAGTGAAGTCTTCCCTTTACAAAATATTCCTTTTTTCCAATTCCTTTCCTGGGTGTCAAACCTAAACATAACAGCAGCTACTAATTGTGGCCTGAGTCCTCATCTTAGGTGAAACAGTTCCTCTATGTTCCTTAAGACTATTTCAAAATTAGCTTCACCTTCTTCAAAACTTGAAATGTACTTTGGGTGTTGAGAAATCAGACACCTTTGCAGACATTTGGAGCAATTATAACAGCAGACCATGGCACTCGGTAATGAAGCTGAAAAGCTCCTTCTAGTTAAAAACCTTATGTCCTTAAGTGCTTGAAAACCACTGCCAGTTTTTCTGATGAAGTAACTGATGGCAGTTGCAGATTTTTCTCCCTGTGTGGAGCCCATGCTAAGGTAAGATGAATCTTGCAGAGAGAAGAGGAGTGATGGGACAAGAAGATGTGGGGAATTTGGTGTTTGAAGCAAACACCCCCCCCCCCCCCCCCCCCCCCCCCCCGCAAGCTGTGAGCTTCCCCCTGGCTTCACACTGCTCACCCTCTCTCCAGCAAGTTTGCCAGCAAAGGAGAAGCAGCAGAAGCTGCTATTCCCCTGTCTCCTGGAGCTGGAGTGGCTAGTGGGATGAGCTGTTGTGGGAAGGGAGGCTCTTTGAAAAGGGCTTTCCCCCCTGTCCATGAGTAAATTTTTTGCTCTGTTTTCCTTAGTCTTCTTCCATTGCCCTCTGTTATATCTCAACCCTGCCCCAGCCTCCTGGCCCAGCCCCCACCCCATTAAATCACTGGCTTCCCTAAATCCTCATGCCCAGTCTCCATGCCTGCGTATCTCTAGCTCCAGATCTAGCTCTTGTTTTCCTGAGTTCCCTCACTGTTTCAGGCCTGTGGCTGTGTCCTGTCACAGCCCACATAGCCAAACACCATTCACATCCCACTCTGGCTAGCAGCATCATTGCGAGGTGTCACCTGGTTGTCCCATTTGAAACAGCCCTGAGCTTGACATGACAGGTCTCAACTGGCATTTTAACCACATGCAGCAATGAATTACAGCTGGCCATTGTATTTGCAGATGAGCACACCATTTCTGTAGAGGTTCTGCTTTCTGCAAGCAGTGATAGAGCATTTTAAATCCTTCTTGTCACCACCTTCTAACTAGGAGGGAGGAGGCCCTGACATGTCTTTCACCACATCAGATTTACATGCAGATCTGCATACAAGTCAGAAAAATGCTGCGGAGTCCCTCAAGCTAATGGCCCTATTAACTAATGGGAAAGCTACACCCTAGCTCCTCTATCCAGATTTTTGTATCAATCCTGCCAAACATGAACCGTGAGCTGGGGCTCCTTCCAGAAACCTGTCCAGGTACCTCGTGAGAACAATTCTGTTTTTTCTTATATTTTGTGAACAGCCAATTTAGTCTGGTGGGGCACAGAAAAATGGCAGGTACCTTCAACCTGGTGTTCAGATTTTGAAGGTATACAGCTCTTTCTGCATTCTGAATCTCTGAGGTACTGGGGCAGGGAGGAGCATTAACCAATCTCCACACAAAACTTGCCGGCCACACTTAAAAATCCCCCCACGGGCTGTGTATTTCTTGTAAACTTAATTGCCTGGGATTAGAGTCTATTTCCTGGCACTGCTGTTGAGGTCACAGAAATTCTTTTGTGCCTGGAAAGCTTCTGCTCAGCAGTTCGCAGTCCCCTGGGAGTCTGAGGCTCGAAGTGGCAGAAGCGGTCGCCCTTTTTACCAGCCGCTGAGGTGCCCCCTTGGGGGGAAGAAATTCCAGCACCATGAATTTTCCAGCCATCGGAAACCTTCTGGGATTCCTCTAGGTGGCAGGAAGCACACACCCACGCACTACTGGGGTACTGTTCACTGCAGCTCTCCAGCTGCAGGAATTTATGAACATTTAAGGATATAGGTAAGGGTTATTCTGAGGTTGGGACTACATCTTAAGGGTTGCTTGTCCACCAGCTACCTGACTGACAGGCCCTCACTTTGGAGCTTGTTTGCTCTGTACCACAGGCTTTTGGTTTTGGGGTAAGGTTATCCACTGAGTCATTCCTTACCCATCACCCTGGGTAACGCTATTCAGGGTTTGCTTACCTATGTAGCAAGAAGATATTTACATGCCATTGAAGAAATAAAATGAGGCAGTAGCATGCAGATACGATGAGTACCACATTGAAACCTTTGAAATCTGCTCCACTGGCATGGTAGAAGGATGTTGGTACGAGCTTGGGTGGATTTGATTTTAAGGCATAAGTTATTATTGGATCTTTTCCCTGGCTGCAAATTCTTTATTTTTCCTTATCTCGGTTCATGTTACTGACAAACACCAGAACATGCCCTTCAAACAGCCTGAGCATTAGTTTGGAGAGCGTTGAAGTACGTAAGTAACTGCTGTACTGAGTATATACTTGCCTGGTCTGGTTCAGCCACTAATGCCAGAGGGGAAGACAAGGCTGTGCTTATACCCCCACTAACCTATCACCTGGGCAGGAGTTTACACAAATCATTTGTCCTCACAGGGTCTTCTTCAGCCCTCTCTGTTCTACATCCACTAGAAGAATGTCTTTCCCAGGATATTTCTCTTCCCTGGCTGCTCTGCATCTGGTCTCAGCATGAGGTTCCCCAACAACTCCCTGCCCTTTAAGACAAGCAGATGATGAAAAAGTACGCTCTGCTGAGGAACTCCACTTTATCTGCTATATTTTTTCTGCAGGAAAGGTCCCCTTGGACATCATCTTAAATCTCTCTTTTCTCTCTGGAACATGATGAAGAGGACCTCAGAAGGGCTGTGGCTCTGGCTCTGGATATTTGGTGTAGACCAAGTTACGCAATGTACTGCTGTAACATCTGGAGATTAATTTTTGGCTCATTTCTTGGGACCCTAGTTAACATCTACATGGGGAATTTTGTTTTTAAGAACAAGAAGTACTATCCTAATTTGAAGTTCTTCTGTGATCTCATTCAATTTGAATTCTGTCCAATATACCTCTAGCTGCTTCATTTATAAGGAGGAAGGAATTAGTTTTTTTATTGGTGACACAGGTTGCTTTGTTGAGTTATGTATTGATAACAAAATATCTTCCTGATGAATTAAACACCACAGAAACTTAAGCATAATAAATACTACTTGTTCTGCATAGCTAGAAAATGACTGTTTTCCTAGCACTTCCAATTTAAATCCTATGATTATTCTTCAAAGTTATATCATAAAGATCCATAGTTATTAAAATAATTTCAGCTGATCAATGGTAATACTATGCACCAGCAGTGATCATCAATAAAAAGAGCTCAAAGGGCTTTGCCAGCATTATTTTGGCACTGCTCTACCAAGCAATGTCAAGATGAGCTAATCCCAGTTTTTAAGTTGTTCTCAAATCTGCAAAGAACTGAATGCTAATGGTTCTGCTCACTTTACCCGCCCTCTTGACCCATGAGGCAATCACCTATTCATCTTAAAAAGCCTAAAATAAAAGGTGCTGGTCTTGAGTCAGAGGGGAAAGTAATGCACAATGCACATCAGTGTGTGGCTTGTAAATTCAGACCTAATGCAAGTTTCAGGATTGATATATAACTCAATAGCAATCAGACATTCATGCTGCAAGAATCAAAGCCCTAAACCACATGCAGCATGCTATGTCCTGTCATCTTTATTCTTTGTTTGTCTCTGTCATTGATCAAGACATCCCTCTGATAGGTCACAAGTTCGTGAATAACAAAAAGATGTTGCAAATTATTTTTTAATGACATTATTAGTATTCTCAGGGTTAAGTCCCTACATTTTGAAGGAAAACCCCAAGAGCTTGAATAACAGTTTTAAAGCACAGATAACATGATCTGTAACTTTGTCTTCACCAGCAAGCACAGCGTGCAATACAAGTCAGCTGCACAGCAAGGTCTTTACCATCTCTTCTCTCACATTTCATTGGAGCACTGAGTTTACTGTAGATTAATGTCCTAACCTCTTTGCTTATTAGTGTGAAACACAATCAGTCCTATGTAGTAAGATTAGACAGTAGGAGCTTAAGCCAGTGCTAATTTTTAATGATTTTTCCCCCATTTAGAAAATGGTAGAAGAGCTAGGAGACTGGAAACTTATTACATGCCTGTGCACAGTAGAAAACTGTTATCTTCCACAAAAGTGACCAGTTGCAAATAAATATTTCTCGCGCTTTACATTTTTGTGCTGCTCCACTCATATCTAGGCTCTTTAATTTAAGAGGATAAATGGGTGTCAAATGGTTGGACAACATTAGTGAACAAGACTCAGTAAGGTCCTGAGGTCTGAGCAGTTTGATCTGATTACACTGCATATGAGATTAAGAAATGATGGGCAGGTAACTTCAGTCTCTGTTGGAGACAGTGTTCCATGTTGCCAATTGTTCTTATCTGTATCCCTTTGTAATGAACGAAAAATCCCCACAACAACAGCAACAGCACCAGCAGCAGCAGCAGCAGCAACAACAACAACCAACCAAAAATTTCCCCAAATCAAACAAAACCTACCAACCAAAAAGCCCCACAACCAACAACAACCAAACCAAAGGAAAACCCAAGCCCCCTCAAAAAAAAAAAAAACAAAACAAAAAGACCGAAAAAACCAAACAGCCCAAAAGCCCAAACACCCCTCCCCCCCCCCCAAAAAAAAAACAAAACAAAACAAAACAAAACAAAAAAACCCCAAACCCCCTCAATTAACTATTCCTGAAGCCCTGGAGCACAATTTTGGCAAATTGAATGCAATGGTGTCTCCCATGTGCTTCCCAGAAATCCATCCTCAGGGGGACATATTCCTCTGTTAAAAGCCCCTTATAACCTTACTATCATGATAAAAAACCCACAATTTTCAAAGAGGTGGACTAAGGAAAAAAAGATAAATTCCTTCAATTTAGTTGAAATTTCCCCATTTCATTGATTGAAAATCACCAACTCTGATGGCAGAGCTTGCTTACCATGAGGCTTTACAGTTCTGGGAAGGGAAGAAGTTAGCCATACATAGTGTGAAACCACTGTGGCTACAGAATAATCTCTTTAAAATATTACTTTTTTTTTTTAATTTTTATATAAAAATCATGTCAATAGCAAATCCATATTTTTTCCCATTGCCATGTTTTATCAAAAGCCCTCAGTAAAACAGGGAGTTTTTCAACAATAGGAAAATTATTTTGCCAGTTGAACATGCTATATAATTAAAGGATTAACATTTTCTCTGAAATGGAATTAAGAAACAGAAATGGGTCTAGAGTTAACTCCTTTGTGTTTAGTTGACTGGCCAAGGAACTAAAAGGTGTAGAATTTCCTTGGGAAATGTGCTTTTTGGCAAGAGTTGTGCAAAATACTGCTGTGAAGACATTTTGGACTGAAATATTTGGAAAATTTTCTATCAGAATTTTGGTGGAAGGAGACTATTAGATGAAGAATGATGTGAAAAGCTGGAAGGAAGACAAAGAAACATGTATTTTCCAACCCAGCAAACTTTCAATCTTACTGCAGATGATGATCTCAAACCCATACACATACTTGCTAGCGTACTTTTACCTAAGCATGAAAATATGCAAATACAAACTTTGAGAAAATATACCTTTTCAGTTTTTACATATTCAACATGGCAAATCTCCACACAACAATTCTGTGTAACTTGTTACTGGGGTAACACACGTATCTGAGCATTGCAGAAGTTGCATGTGTATTTCTAGGCGGAATAGCCAGACACCCAACAGTTCTGGCAAGGCTGTGTATCTATTTTCTTACTGCCTTAGTGATGGGCTGCAAGTACTTAGACTAATTATATCTTTCTTTTACAGGACACTAAATGTCTTGAAAGTATCACTATTGTTTTAGATTTAAAAAGTGGCATGTAAATTGATGTATTTTTAAGGTGAGGGTTTTCTCACATAGATTTAAAGAGCATTTTTTATACCCAGATGACTAGCATCTTCTCAATTTTGTGGGCCCCATACTAAATTGCAGAATTAACCGATAGGCAGCTATTAGGAGAAGACTGCATGCACATTCCTGCCCAGATTACTGTGAAGAGTTTATGTTTCCTCTGACTTTTGACTATTAGGGTGGAGCAGTTTCCCTGTCACTGGACAAAGTACAGTGATGGGTCATACCATCTGCACAGAGATGTAATGCTATTGCTTTTCCTCTCTGCTCTGCCATTAATGATGTTACCTCCATTTCTTTGCCACAGCGGTTCATGACTTGAATAATTATCTTGGTTCCATCTTCTGTTCTGCTTTTCATCTTACTTTTGTCTTGACTTGTCACCCCAGCACCTGAATCTTCCTTCACACTGGAAGATGCACTTTTCTCTTTGTTCTCTTCTGAGGCCAAGAAATTCTTAGGGCTTTCCCTGGCTCCTGCTGTGCTACCTGCTGCCTCCATACGTCCTCACAGATGCAGGGATCCCTAGGCACAGGCTTTTATGAATGCTGTCTCTCCTTTCCTGCCACTCTCATCACATAACATCTGTCTTTAAGTGTTTTTGCTGACATCCCTTAAATCACCATGGATCCTCTCCTCATGTCACCATGGGTCTGACATGGGTTTCTGTACATCTCAGTGTCCAAACTGCCTCTTAATGGACGGTTTGGGGATTGGGAGCAGTATAGTCATAACTGCTCAGGGTCATCTCTTCTTGTAATCCATCCCTCCTCTACTCACCTCAGCCCTCCTTCACTTACCCTTTATGCTTCCTTCCTGAGTGTCTTTGCATGGTACTTTATTATGCCACGCTGACAGACTTTTCACTCAAAATATGAAGTTTACTCAAACTCAAGCCCTAGAAAATTGTCCTTTCTGCTTGCCTTTTACTGATGCATGTCTTGCACTAAGTTTGCTGCAGGATTTGTGAAACTGGAACATGTCTGAATATGAGAAGAACTTTACTCTGAACATGAGTCTCCCAGAGGAGCTGTGGAGGGTTCTTCACTGCAGATATTCAAAGGCCATCTGAACACAAGCATGAGTAACAATCTCTAGAATGACCCTGACTGCGCAGAGAGGTTGTACTATATGACTTCCTGTGGGCCCTTCCAACCTTACCCATTCTGTGATTGTGACCAACAAGCAGCAGTAGAAAGAGGAAAAATATTCTCTGTCAACTCCAAAGACTGTAATGAAGCTGGGCAGATGAAAAAATAGATTTGATTTTTTTTTTGTGGAATGAGATGCTTCATTCAACCCCTCTTTTAAAAATTTTGGTGCCATTAAATAAAACTAAAAATGAAGTAAAATTTTAAGTCTTGATTTTGAAATCATCGAAATGCTGTAACTACACCTGCTGTTCTTGCTCAGGGCATGAAACTCCTATCAGCTCTGTCCAGTAGAAGAGCTTCTGAGCTTCTTCAAAGAATTGATATTTTGCCTTTTTGGCAAAGCAGCTTCAGGGTCTGCTTCTGGCAGGCTTGCTCTTCGCATACATCATTCTTGTTTACAAATCACAATCATTTTTGTTATATTTCAAGCCAGAAAACAGCACCAGTTCAGGTTTAGCAAGCTGAAATGCGGCTGTATGGACCATCTCAGTCTACCATATATTCCCTGCAGGAATTTACACATTGCTTGCTAGAGTGAGACATGAAATAAAGTATCCAGAATTCAAGTTGTTCTCTCCCCATTTCAGCTATGCACAGTGTAACCATACTGCCAAAAATTGGAGGAGGCCTCTCTTGATCAGTAAAGGTGCCTTGTGAGTGGAGGTCATTCAGTCCCTGAATGTGTCCCATCTCTCGACTGAGGCTCTTTGTCTGGGGAGAGACATTTTGGGAGGCTGGAGGCAAGGGCTGCTCCCCCATCCCTAGGGAGATTCTTATCATCAGGAATGGTATGGCCATGGACTGTATCCTTTGATGGAGACTCTGATCCAGACTTGGTGTGGAGATGCTGTGGCAGAAGAAGAGGACCCTTTCGCCCTTCCCACCAGAGCTAAAAAAACCCCACGTGCATGCCTTCTAACAAAATCTTCTAGTGCAGCTAGTGTGGTGGTTTTAAACATTTTCAGTGATTCTCTCATCTTCATGAGGATTGTATAATGAAGTTTTTTCATCATTTTTTGACATTAAAGGGAGAGAAGGGAGAGATTTTTAATGTCAGCATTCTACTGGTATACATATCAAACATAGCTTTGGCTTTTTACATCAACACACAACTATTAACCTACATCCTTACTGGTCCAAAACCTGTATTACCGAAGCTGTGCAAATGCACTGTAATTTAGCAGTAATTCACAATAAAACAGTTTCAGAGTGGCTGAACTGGACAGCATTAATGGGAACAAAACATTAATTCACACTGACCAGTATTGACACCTTTCAACTTAATTGAAAAAAAAAAAAAAAAAATAGATGGAATCTTGGGAGCTGAGTTCTAACCTAGAACTGGGATTTTCAGCCTTTAAAGCATTTTTAAAAGAAGCCGTTATTTGATGAAATTATTTAAAACATGTCAAGAGTTAACTTTCAGCAAAGATTTTGTTCCAAAAGTGAAAATTTGAGCCTGGGAGGTTGGGATGAAGTCTGGGTCAATTCTTTCAATTAGGAAATATCAAAAAACTTGTCATAGGTTAGTACAGTTTAGATTTTTAGTTATAGAAGAATGTAGAATAAATCTCCAGGTCAGGACCTGGATATTGCTTTAGAAAAGACAGGGACCTATCAGAGGGTTAGCTGGAATATTGGCATCTGTTCTGACCACTGAAAATTGTTGGCTGCGACTTTGGGAAGTACCATATAAAACCCCTTGATTCGCTATAGGTGGGTCCTTTTTCTTCTTTCCTTTGGCCAGAGAGAGACAGGTAACATCGAGCTGGGCCTGCTGCTCCCCCCTTTTTGGGGGGGAGCTGGCCTGAGGCTGGCTGGATTCCATCGGCTCCCGGGTTGGGGGAGAAGGAGAGGTTGCTGCTTTACAACAATTACTTTCTCGAAACTTCCCTGGAGCAGGGAGAGATCTCTGCCGGGCCCCTGATAAGAGCTATGGGCACCATTTAGGCTGAGGCCACCCTGATTTACACCGAGGGGTGGGCTGAGAAGGCATTTGTGATCCTGCCTGGGGTTTTTTTGTGATTCCGGACTGCCCGAGTGCTCTGATCTCTGATGTTTCTGTGTGAGTTCTTCCTCCCTCACCAGCGGGGCCTTGAACATCTAACACCACGAGCTACAGAGAGAGAGACAAAGACTCCAAGCAGATTTAACCCTTTCCTGGCAACATGAAGCTTCATGAGCTTGGTCCTTCTCTGAGAGAGTAAGGAAAGACAGAGTGAACATAAAGAACAACAGCATGGAGTCAGTAGAGCAAGAGTGAAAAGACTATTGGAACACAAGGTTGAAGAGTTGGTTGTTCTATTCTTACTTGAGCCATGGAAATGAACTCTATATTTAGATCATTCTTTTAAATCATGGGAAAGAGAAGCATTTGAGGAGATGATTGTTTAGATTTGTGTGTGGATTTGAGCAAAGGTGTTTGTGATGGACTAAGTAATATTAATCCTATAAGATGCTTGAACAGAGAAAAAGATGACAAGCCCTCTGCGCCAGTGAAGAAGTGAGAAGATATCTCTGTATCTTGAGATGAAGAATCCTTTGTTTTGGAGTTACTCATCTTTAAAAGGTGACACCACAGTATGCAAAATCTAAGACCCATGACCCATAAGCAGCTTGAGAAACTGCTCCTTGGAGGGTCACAAAGGCAGGTTTCTCCGTGCTGTTGTTTTTGTGACAGTTTAAAACCCACAAGAGAACTGTTCTAGGTTGTCAGTGGGATCCATGACTCTAAGAGAGACTCTTCCCCTAAAGAATTGATGAAAGACTATTGTCAGATAGTGAAACTGACAGAAAATCATAGGTGTTGTCTCTTTATGTTGTTTTGTAGGAAAGTGAACAGTTTGTAAAGAGAGGGAAAAGTGCTTTTGAAGTTTCATTCTGTTTTAGTTTTTTTCCAACTTTCTATTCTTTTAGTGTGTGTTAATAAAACTATTTGTTCATTTTTAAAGTTGGGCCTGCTTTGTTTTTCTCCTAGTCTCTCTCCCACAGAAACAGAGTGAATACTAAGACCAGAATTTAGTGAACGTGAAACCACTACAACACTTTTAATCAAAAGGAATTTTTTCTACATTCCCTATTGGAAACATTACCTTTTTGCTCCATCCAACATTAAAAACTTTCTGCATTGCTGTGATGCTTTCTGGAAATAGTGGCTCAGCTGCCACATACCCTCTCCCATCTGCCAGGATATTTTGGTGGGATGCGTAACAGATACAATCCCTCTGTGATATACCATGAGGGACCAGTCAGATTATATTGTGTGACAGGTAATATGGCACAACCATATAGTTGTTGTGTTGAGTGGGAGCTGAGGGTCATATAACTAAAGCACAGTTTTCTGAAAGCCACAGAGTTTGGGCACAGTGTGTTGTCGAACTGCTTCCAAACAAAAGGTTTCTCCCTAGTTCAACACATTAAAATTTGTCATGTAAGTTTTGCCAAGAGAAACTTTAGATTTTTAGTTATGTTCAAAGTTTGCAAAATCCTGTAATCAGGCTGGTATTTGGAAAAAAAGGGAAGTTGTTGCCTTTTAAAAAGGCAGCTCATTCTGTTTAATAAAATGGCAACCAATTATTTTTCTTTATTCTCCTGGATTCTTACAAGAAACCTTTCTTTAATCTGGCAAGTTATTCAGAGCACATTCTCCTTCCAAAACACATCATATATGAAAACATGATACTTATCTCATGACCCAGGGTAATGTGCAGAGAGAGTTACCATGAACTCACACTCTGTACTTGAACAATCCCAGGGTATTAGCTTTAGATGGAAAAGATGTATTCACTAGTCTCAAGATATCACATCCTCTACCAAACTTAAAACTTAATGGATTCTTATAAATAACTGTCATTTTGTCAGTGTATAAAAGGTACAGCTAGATTACATATGTGTGATTTTAATCAAATGTACCTTACAGTGGGAACAGGGGACTCTGGTTTTTTACATCTGAAAATTAATCTGGTACCTCTAGTTGAAAAAAAAAAATTCTTAAACATTGCTCTGAATTATTAATATAATATTGTCCTAGGGTGACTGTGTATCCCCCAGTCGTCTATTGGGTGCAAAGGGGAGGGGAAGCGCGGTTTGTTTTTCCCCAGGAAAACTCTGCTCCTTGGAGTGACCTTGAAGCAGGGGAGTTGGAATACTGCAAGACAAAAGAAGCTCTGTTGTTTTTCTCCCCGGGAGTTAGTTTAGTGCTAGTGTAGTTAGACGCTGTAGAATAGCTGAAGCTTTTTGTTTGTTTGTTTGTTTGTTTCCTTTTTATTTTTTTTCCCTTTTTTTTTCCTTTTTTTGCCCTCTCCTCGGAACTGTTCCAATCTCTCCGGACTAAGGACTGGGGGAAGCACCGGGGGCCTCCACAGGGGACACACCCCACCAAGACCAGCCCTGCACA
Source organism: Hirundo rustica (assembly GCF_015227805.2). Taxonomy (NCBI): domain Eukaryota; kingdom Metazoa; phylum Chordata; class Aves; order Passeriformes; family Hirundinidae; genus Hirundo; species Hirundo rustica. The sequence continues at coordinate 39,334,850 of NC_053488.1, forward strand.
TCTCCTTTTCTCTCAGTGCCAGCGGAGACAGAGCAGTGGAACACAGTGACTATCTTCAAGAGGAGACTTTCTCTTTTTAAGTTTGTTATCCCTCTGTAAGTGGCACGAAGCTCTTGTCATCGGGTATTGTGCTGGGAGTGCTTTGCCTGTTTAATAAACAGGTTTTTTCCACTTCTCTCTGAGGAAGTGTTTTTCCGAACCGGTTGGGGGAGGGGAGGGGGCCCCATAGGAGGGTTTCTCCCAAAATCTGCCTGAAACCAGAACAAACTTCCTGGTGCCCAACGTGGGGCTTGAGAGAGTGGAAAAACCCTGTACTGATAAGTATTTAGCAGTCAGTAACTATGCTGCTTGAACTCATGTCTTTTAGGGTGGGGGCCTTGATGTGTTTTGGACCCTTAGGCTTCTTTGAGGTCTTAATACCTTTGTGGTCCTTAGGTTTATTTGCATATCCAGAAATAGCCCCAATATTGTCATTAATACGCAGTTTTTACAGTAGAGGGACACGGATTAGAGTAGCTATGGGCCTTAGTTTAATGATAATAATTTGTAGGATGTTTATAAAGGTGCTGAGATCTTTTCCTAGTATGTATGGGTCATGGTTATGGTTATTCACCCTGTTTGTGGGAGGAGGAGCAGAGGATGAAGCGTTGCAGTCTTTCGTTTCCTTCTTCTCCTCTGAATCGATTAAATCATTGCTGGAGAATGTTGAGTTTCCCCTGAGTGTTAAAGAGACCATCTTTCTGGTATGTCATCTGGTAAGCCTCCTCTATACAGTCTGCAGCTTCTCTAGAATATGGGCTGAGATTTCTAGAGGGGCTGATGAAACTCCTGAGCCAGGCAGAGGAAATCCTGAGTGGTGTGGAGAATGGGAGGATATGGGCCAACTCCTCAAGGAACTCTCTGACCCTGTAGTCTGGGATTTTCCACGGGAACAAATTCAGAATCCGGTGGATCTGGGGAAATACCTAAAAGAGAGGTACCATGATGGCTCTAAGGGGGAGAAGATGGCTGCAGTAAGCTGGGCCCTGGCATATGCTTATCGCACATTGCTAGAGACTGTAGGGCAGCAGACAGAGGCAGGGGGGAAGGGATACAGATCAACAGCTACCCCGGTCACTCAGGCTACAGCCAACACCCCAGTTATGAAGCCAGCAGCTAAACTAGAACCTGAGCCTGAGTTAGCAGCTAAAGCAGACAGTAAGCTTAAGCCCCTGGCAGTTGCTCCGGCAAAGAAGCACACCGTCAAAACTAATCGACCAGTGGACGATGATGACCCAAGAGAAGGACCTTCACCAAAATCAGAAGCCAAAGCTCCTAGCACAGGATCAGAAGCCAATATTGATTCCTTTTCCCTGAAAGACCTTCGGGGCCTAAGAAAGGATTACCGGCGACAACCTGATGAATCTATAATTAGTTAGTTAGTCCGTCTTTGGGATGCTGCAAGCAAAGCTAAATTCTGGACGGCACTGAAGCGAGACATCTGGGATCCCTGTCACATGATCCAGTCATTGACCAAGAGATGATGAGAGAGGCTAGTCCTTGCAGTCTCTGGGTACGGGCCCTAGGAAGTGTGGCAGAAAGATACTTGTGTGCCGACAATCTCTATATGCAGCAAATCCCATGGAAGACCATAGCACAAGGGATTCAATGCTTGAGAGAAATGGCAGTGGCAGAGATGGTCTTCTCAGATGACATAAACACTAAGAACGCAGACTTAGTATCATATACATCTGTGATGTGGCGAAAACTTAGACGACTCGGGCCATTAGAATACGCTTCTGCTTTAGCAGTATTGAAGCGGGAGGACATGGAGGAGACTGTGCTTGATATGGCAAAGAAGCTCCGAGCATATGCAAATGCTGTGCATGGCCCAACACACGCCAGAATTGCAGCTGTAGAAACACGTCTACAGAAACTAGAGGATAAGATAGATGAGACTCATACAAAACTCAGGAAGGAGATTAGAGAGAACCTTCTCCAAATCTCAGCAGTACAGATCAGAGGTTCTGGTACCCAACGTAGACGCTCCCTGGCTAGGGAGAGAGGATACACTCCACGTGCTGAGCTGTGGTTCTTACTGCAGGATTGCGGAGAAAATATGAACAGATGGGATGGAAAATCTACGGCTGCCCTGGCACAACGGGTGCATGAATTGAAGTAAGGCAAGATTCAAAGAGGGAGTTCCACCAAAAGAGAAGCGGCTCCAGTTGCCCGTAGCCGAACTGCCAGGTATGACGATGATGACATGTCCGACCCCCTTGAAGGAACCTCTAAGACATATGCTCAAGGAAAGAAGGATAACCAGGCTTAGAGGGGCCCTGCCTCTAGCCAGGTAGAGGCTAGGGAAAACCACATTTTTTGGACTGTGTGGATTTGTTGGCCTGGCACATCTGAACCACAAGACTTAGTTAATACTAGTGCGCAGTACACGTTAATGCCATCAAGACATGTAGGGGCAGAATCTGTCTCTATTGCTGGCGTGACAGGGGGATCACAAGATTTTACTTTGGTGGAAGCAGATGTGAGCCGAACTAGAAATGAGTGGAAGAAACACCCTATTGTGACTGGGCCAGAGGCCCCATGCATTTTGGGCATAGACTACCTCCGAAGTGGGTATTTCAAAGATCCAAAAGGCCTCAGGTGGGCATTCGGGATAGCGGCTGTAGTGACAGAGGGCATCCAGCAATTGAACACCTTGCCTGGACTGTCCGAAAATCCAACTGCAGTGAGACTCCTGAAAGTATAAGAGCAATGGGCACCAATTGCCACTTCTATAGTGCACTGCCAACAGTATAGAACAACTCGAGATGCTGTGATTCCCATCCATAAGATGATTCAAGAGCTGGAGAGCAAAGGGGTGGTTAGTAAAACCCACTCACCCTTCAACAGCCCCATCTGGCCTGTGCATAAATCTGAAGGAGAATGGAGATTGACTGTGGACTACCGTGCATTGAATGAGGTGACACCGCCACTGAGCAGCAACAAGCTTTTGCCCAGATGAAGCAGGAGATTGCTCATGCAGTGGCCCTTAGCCCAGTCAGGACGGGACCAGATGTGAAGAACGTGCTCTACTCTGCAGCCAAGAGCCATGGCCTGTCCTGGAGCCTTTGGCAGAAGGTGCCTGGGGAGACTCGGGGCCAACCACTGGGATTCTGGAGTCGAAGCTACAGAGGGTCTGAAGCCAATTACACCCCAACTGAAAAGGAAATCTTAGCAGCCTATGAAGGAGTTCAAGCCGCCTCAGAGGTGATTGCTACAGAGGTGCAACTCCTCCTGGCACCCCGACTGCCTGTGCTAGGGTAGGGATGTTCAAAGGGGAGGTTCCCTCCGCCCATCATGTCACTGATGCCACATGGAGCAAGTGGATTGCTCTTATTACGCAGCGTGCCTGTATGGGTAAACTGAATCGCCCTGGGATTTTGGAAATAATTACCAATTGGCCTGAGGGTGAAAATTTTGGTCTCACAGATGAAGAACAAGAGCAAGTGACACAGGCTGAAGAGGCTCCACCATACAACCAATTGCCAGCAGAGGAGATGTATTATGCCCTTTTCACTGACGGTTCCTGTCGTATTGTAGGGATGAACTGGAAGTGGAAAGCAGCCGTGTGGAGCCCCACACGACAGGTTGCTGAGGCCACTGACAGAGAGGGTGGATCAAGTCAACTTGCAGAACTCAAGGCTGTTCAATTGGCCTTGGATATTGCTGAAAGAGAGGGGTGGCCGAGGCTCTACCTCTATACCGATTCATGGTTTGTAGCCAATGCTCTGTGGGGATGGCTGAAGAGGTAGAAAGAAGCTAATTGGCAGCATGGAGGGAAACCAATTTGGGCTGCTGAGGAGTAGAAAGACATTGCTACCAGGGTAGGGAGACTACCTGTGAAAGTCCGCCACGTAGATGCCCACATCTCCAAGAGTAGAGCTAATGAGGAGCATCGAAACAACGAGCAGGTAGATGGGGCAGCAAAAATAGAGGTGTCAAAGACTGATTTAGATTGGGAACACAAGGGAGAGTTGTTTTTATCTCAAGAGGCCCATGATGCCTCAGGCCATCAGGGTAGAGATGCCACCTATAAGTGGGCATGAGTCCGAGGGGTGGATCTAACCATGGACAGTATTTCTCAGGTTATCCATGACTGTGAGACGTGTGCTGCCATCAAGCAGGCCAAGTGGGTGAAGCCCCTATAGTATGGTGGACGGTTATCTAAATATAAGTATGGGGAATCCTGGCAGATTGCTTATATTACCCTACCCCAGACACGTCATGGTAAGCGCTACGTGCTCACAATGGTGGAAGCCACCACGGGGTGGCTGGAGACCTACCCTGTGCCCCATGCTACTGCCCGAAACACCATCCTGAGCCTAGAGAAGCAAGTCCTGTGGAGGCATGGTACCCCTGAGAGAATTGAGTCAGACAACGGGACTCATTTCAAGAACAGCCTTATAGACACCTGGGCTAGGGAACATGGCATTGAGTGGGTGTACCATATTCCCTACCATGCACCCGCTGCAGGCAAAGTGGAGAAGCACAATGCATTGTTAAAAACCCAGTTGAAAGCATTGGGTGGGGGATCTTTCAAGAATTGGGAGCAGCATTTGGCAAAGGCCACCTGGTTGGTCAACACCCAAGGCTCCACCAACCGAGCAGGCCCTGCCCACGCTGAGCCTCTGCATACAATAGGAGATAAAGTCCCAGTGGTGCATGCCAGAGGTCTGTTAGGGAAGACAGTGTGGATCAAGTCTGCCTCAAGTACAGACAAACCCATTCGTGGGGTTGTCTTTGCTCAGGGACCAGGTTGCACATGGTGGATAATGCAGAAAGATGGAACAACACGATGTGTACCTCATGGAGATCTGATTGTTGGGTGAGAATAATTTGTAAACATCACTGTCTATTGCCATTGTCTGTACATTAAACCACGCAGAATGAAATAGAAGGAAATATGTGAGAGGGTATGTGTTAAGTGTTGGAGGTATGAGCAAGTGTTGAAGGTATGAGTAAATGAGAGAGGAATCCTGCTGCCCTGCAGCCTGGGGCCTGGATTCAGTGGCTCAGTGTGGAATGTGACAGGAGCATGACAGGTATTGCATGTATTTTTTTTGTGGGGAGAACGGATGGAAGTTTTATGTGGATAAACACATGATGTGGAATATATGTTGGTTTTGTCCGTAAGTCAATGATATGGGGATAAGGGGTGGAATGTCCTAGGGTAACTGTGTATCCCCCAATCATCTGTTGGGTGCAGGGGGGAGGGAAGTGCGTTTATTTTTCTCCAGGAAAACTCTGCTCCTTGGAGTGACCTTGAAGCAGGGGAGTTGGAACACTGCAAGACAAAAGAAGCTCTGTTGTTTTTTTCCCCAGCAGTTAATTAGTTTAGTGCTAGCGTAGTTAGACGCTGTAGAATAGCTGAAGCTTTTTGTTTGTTTGTTTTTTCCTCCCCCCCCCCCCCCCCCCCCCCCCCCCCCCCTTTTTTCCCCTTTTTTTTGCCCTCTCCTCAGAACTGTTCCAATCTCTCTGGACTAAGGACCTGGGGGAAGCACCGGGCCCTCCACAGGGGACCCACCCCACCAAGACCAGCCCTGCACATCTCCTTTTCTCCCAGCACCAGCGGAGATGGAGCAACAGAACACAGTGACTATCTTCAAGCGGAGACTTTCTCTTTTTAAGTTTGTTATCCCTCCATAAGCGGCACGAAGCTCTTGTCATCGGGTGTTGTGCTGGGAGTGCTTTGCCTGTTTAATAAACAGGTTTTTTCCACTTCTCTCTGAGGAAGTGTTTTTCCGAACCGGTTGGGGGAGGGGAGGGGGCCCCATAGGAGGGTTTCTCCCAAAACCTGCCTGAAACCAGAACAAATATACATAACCTAATCACACAAAACTATTTTATAACTTCTCAAATATTTATACTATCTTCACAATAATTTATCATTGTATTTTGGGTATTATTATGTAAAATAATCTCCTCTGGAGAATCTAAACAGAACAACTAATGCATTATTAAAGCATTTTAGAGGTGTGGTTAACCCTCACTTTGCTGAACCCTCCCTCTCTTTGATTCTACCATCCATCTTAGATGGGATTTTACAATGTCTCTGGCTCGAGGATCAGTGTATTGACTCATAAAATTGTGCATTTTTCCAACATGGTTCGCTAGAACTGTATATCGGGTATGTTACATGGCCCTTACTTTTCCGTTCAAAAGGTTATTCAGGACAATGATTCATAGGAATCAGCTGAAGCTATGGTTTAAATGCATAGCTTCTCCTTGGTTCTCTATGGGATTAAGTAAAACACCAAAGGAATACAAACAGGTAGAAATAGATGTTGGGAAGGATGAAGCCAGAAAGCCCTATAAATATGATTGCTTAGATTCTGAGAATGAGAAACCTGTAAGTGAGATAGAATTGAAAGTAAGTTTTGATGTTTGAGATGTCCTAGCTGCTGGATGCCTAGGAAAACAACCCCCAATGTATGATTTATCCCACACTTGTAACACCCCCCTGAAGTATCAAGTATCTGTAACCCCATTGGCACAACCCTGTTACAGCCCACCTCGAGACCCCTTATCAGGGGGCTGCGAGAGTGGGCCTCTCTCTGTTTCCTCTGTTTCTTCTCTTCTCTTCTTCTGCCTCTTCTCTGTTTCTTCTGTCCCTTCTCTCCTCTTATCTCTTTGTTTACCTCTTGCATCTTGCTCTTGGAATTTCCTTATCTCTCACTACCCCCACCTTCCAAGGCCATGCTTCAGCTGCGCCTGGCGGCTCTGAGCAAGGCCTCCCATCTTATACAATAAACCCCTTCTTCTAAAACCCAACTTCAGAGATCTCTCGTCTACATTCATCTACACCGTCCTGGAGTCCTCAGCAGCAGGAAGAGGCATATTTCTACAAATAAGCAAAGCGACTTGACAGAATTAAGTTATGCCACATAGGAACTGTACTTATGCCTTCCTTTGTTTTTGGGGTTCTCCTGTTGCTGCTGACATTTCCTGCCCAGTCACAGGACCAGCAAATCTGGCATCTTTTTGATGGCTATTCTCATACGGCTAGAGAATGTATGGATCTGTGGTCTTGTGCCTTCAGTGCAATGCAAGGGTACAGTTTCATGTGAACTGGGTTAGGTAAGCAGTTGGATCACAGGGTGTTTACCCAAATCAAGGGATGCCCTGTAGCTTAGATTATGACTGGTAAGAGATCAGATCAGCTAATGCCAGTGGAGCTTGCAGGAAGAAACATGAGAGAGTGAGTGAGTGGAGTGATGAGATACATCCACAGCTCTGTGCCAGTGCCCCCACTCTCTCTGATGCAGGAGCTCTGTAACATACAAGAGGTGACATCCCAAACCTTGCTGAAAGAATTGGTTTAAAAAAATTTCCGATGAATATGGTTGGGGTAAGGGGAGGAATTCTAAAAAATTCTCACAATGAAATGATCACATAGGACATACAGAATGAAAGAAATTAATACAACACTATATAGCTGGAAGAAGTTTTTCTACCCTGCTAATGCTGATTTTCTTATAAACCAACCCTTAGAGAGTAGCAGAGGGCTGAAAATATTGATTTGATACTAATATTTGTAAATAAGATAATCAAAGTATATATTTATAACTGGGTGCCTGGGCATAGGTGTTGAGTGAAGCTGCAGAAGGGTTGTTACAGCAAATCATTTATGATAGTTTTGGTAACAGGCCTCATAAATAACCTTAGTGTTTTGATGAAATTTGATCTTTGAGAGAGATAAGAGTGTGGCTAGCTTATCATCATCATCATCATCATCATAATGGTAGTTTTTCACCAGCATTGCCCTAAACAGCCCAAGGGTTTGCTCTGTGTTACCACGACATCTGTAAGTAAAGTATGTGGGAACTGGCAGTAGCCGGTTTGGTGGCAGTTTGATAGCACATCAGCCAGTTTAAGATCTACTGGTTTTTAGTGCAGGAAACAGGACCAGACTGGCCAAAGTCCTGTGAAGCTGGTATATTTTTGTCCTGCAGTCAATAAACACACTTAGGGTACTGCAGAATCTACATGAGTTTTTCATTTTTATGGTTGCATGGGTAATAAAAAGGAGTAACAGAGTACTGAGTGGGTCCAATTTGGTGTGCAGATAAAAGAAACACATTACAGATGTAAGACTATATTAAAACAGAGATTATAATAGGCATTTTTTGAAAGTTGTTTGAAAATAATTGAAAATGTGAATCCAATATACTATAAGATTATTCCCAGTATGCTACTCAGAGATCTAATTTTGACCAAACAATGCTCAATTACTTTGGAAGTGTATAGGAAGGACTTAGGAAACCAGTGCTAGTGAAAGTAGGAAAGAATACTAGGAAAGGAATTTGTAAATAATTGTGTTGGTTACATCATCCATATGTACTGATAAGAGCCAGCTAGTAAATAGAGCAATACATCAGTACTGCTTCATAACACTCGCAAAACAGTTAAGGATAGAATCTCTTCATCAAATATGCAAATTTATCCTGTGGGTCAATCTGAAAAACACATAAAAATCATATTAGGTAGTCCATGAAGCATGTGGTCTTATGAAAACATAGCAATTAAATTTGTGAATGCCATCCCTCATTGCAGAAGCAAGAGGCAATCAAAACAGGAAAAGGGCTATTATCTCTGCTTCCAACATGTATTAGAGCATAACCAAAGTAGAAACCTTGTGTCCTCACTTCAAAAAAGACACTGAGAAACTGGAGTGTGTTCACAAATTGTTTATAAGCACAATTCAGAATCTATAACATGTACCTGACACATTAAGACTTAGGCAAGTGAGTCTATTTTATTTTTCCAAGAGAAAACTTAGAAGTGAATTAATTCCAGACAAGAAATTACATGAAAAACTACTTCAGATGGTGACAGATCTGATTTAACAGAAAAAAATCTTACTGAAATCAAGTGGCTGAAAACTAGAATGAGATAAGCAGATGAAAAAAGAAACAGAAATCTTTAAAAGAGAAACTACCTAAGCTTTGGAGTGATTTGGGCTTGTGATATGTTCTCATGAGCCTGAAGTTTTAAGAGTCATACTTGGAGAGTCATTCTAAAAGAGATGCATAAAGCTCAAATAGAAACTATTAACATGGTGTAGATATTATTAAGCAAGGTTTTCCTAGCTTGTTAAAGGTAAGACTGTATGACTCTAATGCTCTGTTTGGATGCCTGTCTCTTTCTGCTTCCATGTGAATGTGGAAGTAACATAGCTAAAGAGAATCTATGGTGAATTGTTACACTTAAAGGACCTTCTAGGTAGTTATTCTAGAATTCTATCTGTGTTGGCTATACAGCATTCTGTGAAACCGAGAAAAGCAGCTGCTCTATATTTACAGAACAGGACCAGCTGAAAACACATCAGAAACAAGATATGACCCTAACATCAGTTACGTAGGCTATTCTACCCTCGTGTGATCACGTTTCCAATGACTCAGCATGACAAGCCCTTTGTCCTGTTGCTGTCTTCAAACTGAACTCGGGAGGATTCACATGCTTCATGCATGAACTATGAGCTTTAACACCTTTGATTCACAGGTGCCCCCAACCATCTCTAACATCCTTGAATTCAAGACACCTCAATATAACTCTCTACTAATCCTGAGAATCTAAGTACACATATAGAGTGCTCTGAGCGCTTTCAGGATACAGATAGAAGTACTCTGGAAGTCTATATACTGATGTATATATACATTAGGTAGAAACACATGGAGCAATAAGGTATATGCTTGTGGATTCAGAGCTCTTATTTTATTGCCAATTTGAAGTTCTCTAAAAATCCCTAATTTTTTCTGCCATTTTGCTCTGTCTGGTGATCTACAGCAATCCTTTATCACTAAAACACCCACCAAGCTACCTGTGAATGATTCTTATCCAACTAATTCTGCATGCAGTTAGTTAGTGCTTGAAAGTGACATAAGTGATGCCTTGTCCGTCTCACTAGACACCATTGATGTCCCTAGCAGCCCCTCACATCCCTGTTTTTTTCTAGTGGGAGAAGATTTGCTTTATTCAAGTTAATCCTGCCTCCTGCCTGGAAGAATAGGGAGATAGATGATTTGGCTAGTCAGAGGTCACACAAAGGTTACCTGCAGCAGCTGTTGAAGGTAGATTATCTTAGGGTGAAGAGGCAGGGGAGAACTGCTGGGGTCCAAAGTATCTCAGTACAGCTATGCCAATCACCGTTCTGTTGCCTTCTCTGGAAAGATTGACATTTTTGCCACCAAAGCTGCAAGCCTGCCTTGCTTTTTGACCCTTCAGGGTGTGGTGTATTTTTTTTTTTCCACTTTAGGATGTTGCTGGTCCTCACTGAAGTGTGACACGTCCCAATGTCTGACCAGCACACACCAACCTGCCCTGCAGTGTCAGCCATCTCAAAGGAAGCCACAATTTTTCAGTTGTCACCCACCACAATTTCAGATTTCTAAACAGAGCATTCTTCACCATTCTTCAGCATTCCTTAATCTGTTGAAACTGATTATTTGAGGGAAAAAGGGTCAACTTCTTGTTCTTCTGTTTTCTACTATTTTTAATTGCAAGATTTCTGCCAAGGTTTGTGGGCAATGGCTGGTTCACTCTTGCTGCCCTGTGCTGGGTTAGGTAATTTCTTCCAAATAAACAGTAAATTATTCATGCAGGATATATGTCTTTAAGGAGGCTTGTTTTTCTGCTGACCCAGTAACTGTAGCTTATTACATACATTAACTCAGTTTTATTTTCATTTTTGCACTCGAGTGGATGCTTATCACTATTCTCTCAGCAGTCTTCTGAAGCATGTTTGACATACCCATTCCCTAATTGCTTTTCACTGAACACAGAGACTCTTGGATGACAGATAAGAAATCCTTTACAATCAAGACCAAAATAGTCCCCAACTTCCTTGAGATTTTTTTAATAAGTCTTTCCCTCTTCTTCTGTTTTATCTTATAGCTGCAAGGTACCACCATGGGATAAGTGACTTTTGAAAAACAGGAAAGTAGTGCTGGTAAGAATCCTTCTTTAAGGTGGAGACTGGACTCTATGACCTCCAGACATTCTTTTCTAATCACCATTTCTAGAAGTCCTCCAAGTCATGCTAGAATATATCAGTAGACAAATTCAAGCAGTGTTACTGAGAGATAAGCATTCTGATCAAAGCTAGCCTAAAATAAACCTGTGTTTTCAGTCAACTTTCATAGTGCAGAAGAGACAAAGGAAATTTTATTTACTACATTGAAAAAGCAAGGTGGTGTGACAGAGCTGTGTGAGACATCCTTGGTTTTATGCAGAACTGGTTTACCAGCTTTGCGTTGTATGAAAATTTGCAGGATTTGCAGGTCCTAAAGTGTAGCAACGTATGGATTTGAACAAGTCTAGCTTCCCCTCACCCAAATCCCGTTGTGAATGTAACGCAAGGTTCAGAATTTGTATAGGTGTGTTGGTTCAACTTACGTAAGGATACAAACAATAATGAATAGTGTAGCTTAAAGAAGCATGGTCGTGGAAAATGACAGTGGAAAGGACTTTAGAGAACCATGAATTTCACATATTTTCATAAAGTTAAGTTGTTTATACCATGTTTGGGTGACTGGTATGGTGAAAACTTGCTAACTCACTAGTTGTACCTCATTAACACCTTCTCAAGGGTCTTATGGCTTGGCACTCCTGCATTTATTGATAGCAGTCAGGATACCTAAATACGTTCCTTTTTCATCCACTTAAAATGCTCTGCAGGGTTAAAAACTACTAACCTATCAAAGGCACAACAAAGTGTATGGATAAACTTTGCATTACTTCTACTTTTCCTGAAAAACTGTTTTAAAGGTGTGGTACTGAGAGTTAGTGCTCCCTCAAAAGAAGATACATTAAATGGTAGTGGTTGTTGCATACAGTTTCTAGTATCTATGCAAAACATTTAGCAGGAAAATGAATAATATCTGATTTATAACAGGACGGCTTTGTGATAGAAAATATGTGAGGTGAGAATCAGAACCGTACAACTTTCTCTTTGGAAGTAATTTGGATAAAATCACAAATGCCCACACACTTAGGCATGACTATCTTCATTTTGCTGTTCTGTGCAACTTTATTTGGCCAGCTCCATATTTAGCAAAAATTGGAGGTATTCCACTGAAGTCCTATGGAGAAAGGCAGATGATCAGAGCTTCATAACACAAAAGAGCACTCAGAATGTATCAAGAGAAATCTCTCACCCCTCCCAAAACTCACATTATAATCTGTAAACAGTGCTAAGGATTTAATTTAGTGAGCTTCTTTCACTGCCCACTCCACATTAGACAATGGTGTCTTTCTACTATCACTTCATTCAAAGCCCACTTTTTTTTTCCTCCATGCAACAATAACTGCTATGCAAATTCATTTTCTAGAACAGGCCCAGACAAATCCCACCTTTAAGGAGAATTTTGCTACTGACATAAAAAGTAGAATTTAAAGGACTGTGCTTGCACTCTTGCATAATGAATGCCATCTTCCTTCCTTCCTTCCTTCCTTCCTTCCTGCCTTCCTGCCTTCCTGCCTTCCTTCCTGTCTTCCTTCCTGTCTTCCTTCCTTCATGCTTTCCTTCATGCCTTCATGCCTTCATGCCTTCCTTCATGCCTTCATGCCTTCCTTCATGCCTTCCTTCCCTTCCTTCCTTCCTTCACGCCTTCCTTCCTTCCTTCATGCCTTCCTTCCTTCCTTCATGCCTTCCTGCCTGCCTGCCTGCCTGCCATTTCCTATCCTTTCCTGTCTTTTCTTTTGCATTGACAGCTGTTGGTAGAGATTCAGTTATCCTTTGTAGTGAAATTGCTTATCAGACTGTAAAGTCCAAATTCTCTAAGAAAAGTTTGCAAAACAAAACTTGCAAAGCTATAAGAAATGCATGCCCAGCTCTCTATGTATATGTTGTATGGCATACCATTATATCATTTTTCCTACATCCGCCATAAAAGGCAAGAACTTCAGTGTAGAAGTCAAGGGGCTGACGAATGTGTGCAATTTACTGTAACTGTTAGGCTAATCCCCTTCCCCCACACTTAGCTGAGCTGTGACAGCCATAAACCAGCTGTGAGAGCCATAAACTCTCTGAAAGGAGGAACAGATACCAGCACTCTGATAAGAAACAGAGCATCCACTTGTCCTTGTTATAGCTGGAGAACAAGCAGCATGAGGATGAAGACTTTCTTGTACAAAACACAACCAGTATTGTATTTTGCAGCTGTACCAGTTACTTTGAAACACATGGAAGGACCTCTAGCAGCATGCATTACCTTTTCAAGAACAAGGCTTTGCGTGGTGTGACTAGTTTTTAAAACAGTCATTTGGATGATGCATTACCCATGTGAGAAAAAAAGGTTTCTGGTAAATGAAATGCAGAATCATGGCCTATCCCAGCGTGTCTCCAAGCTGGTGGCAATATATCCAAATGGATTCTGGTGCCTAGATTAGGACTACAGCGCTCCTTCCAAACCCAAGACTCTGAAACCTCCTCCATCTACAGCATATTTACAGATGCCTGGAAATCCTCTGCCCTTGATGCTGTTGTAATGCCCATATTTCATATCAGCATGTATTGGTGAATGTTCATGGATACTTTAGATATGATAGAGACAGATAAACTGCAGCCTAAACAGCAAAGGCCATACACTATTAAACCAAAGGTGTGTGAAGGCACATGAAATTAGGCATCTGCAGAAAATACCTGTCCTTACAGAATGGAGCTTGCAACTACAGGAGTGGCAGACATTATTTTATATTAAAATAGTTCTGTACAACTGTTAAATTGGGAGATAAAGGGGGGTGGTCATTGCCTTCTAAGTAACAGCCGATCTGGATCATTTCCTCAGGAGTTAAAAGGCTTTGAACCAAATTTCATTTTCTTCAATTTCATTCTTCTCCTGAGGGTTTTTAACATGTGTTAGGATTTTCTTTCTTTTCTTTTCTTACTCCACTGCAGGCTGAAATACTGCAGGAATACTCTTCAGTCTTCTAGTTGTAGTTGAACAATCAGATGTATTGAGCCAGAAGAGGAAGTCTGTGAGAAGCACAGAGAATGGAGGCAAGAATAAAAATGCATGCTCAGCTACAGAAAATTATTTGAAATAGTTGTATAATATTGACTTGACATACCATGTAGTAAAAATTATGAAGCTCAGAAAATAGTTCTTTAACACTATTGATTTTTCAAGTTTCTGGTTAATTTTCAGTTATAGTCAGATATCTAACTACTAACCATTTAGGGACAGAAGATGACTGGGAGTAGTTAACACAGACTTAGTAAAGGGGAGTCAATCCTGACCAACTAGATAACCTTCTGTGATGAAATGACTGGCTCAATGGACAAAGGAAAACTAGTGGTTGTTTTTTATCTTGATGTCAGAGAGGCTTTTGATGCTTTCTCCAATAGTATTCTAATAGACTTGTTGCTGAAATATGTTTTAGATAAGTGAATGCTGAGATAAGATTGAAATCTGATTGAATGCCTGAGCTAAAAACGGTTTTGGTTGGTGGCATGAAGTCCAGTTGTGGGCAGGTTCCTAGTGACATATATCAAGCATCAATACTGGAACCAATGCTGTAAATTACTGGTATAGACTGTAACCTCACCAAGTTTGTAAATGAAACACAGTAAGAAGAAGTGATGACAAACCAGAAGGCAGTGCTGCCATTCAGAGGGCCCTTGACAGACTAAAGAAACGGTCTCAAAAAGATCTCAGGAAGTTCAGCAAAGGGAAGTGCAAGGTCTTTCCCCTGAGGAGGAACAACTCCAAACACACACCAGGAGCCTGCGACCTGAAAAGCAATTCTGCAGAGGAGGTCCAGGGGATAGATATCAAACTGATCATAGAGTGACCAATGATCATGTCATCAATCACAATGAGTAATCAATGGACCTTTCCAGCAAACAGCTTCCTGGGACAAATGTTCTCAGTAGGTCAAGGGAGGAGATCCTTCCCCTCTACTCAGCCCTGGCAAGGCCTCCTCTGGAGTGCCTGGGCTGGTTCTGTGCTCCTCAGTATAGGACAGACATGGAGCTACTGGAGCAAGGAGTAAAGGGCAATGGAGATGTTTAAAGAACTGGAGTACGTCTGATACAAGGAGAGGCTGAGGGAGATGAGACTGTTCAGCCTGGGAAAAAGAAGGCTCCACAGTGGGATAAAGAGAAATCTTGGTTTTAAACTATTAGTAATAAATATGGTTTTGTTCACACAAAACAATCCACATCTTATCCATAACATCTTTGAGAAGCAGACTTTGCTTATCTAGTACTACATCATTTCCACATGGCAAAAAACAACATCAGAATTTGAAACACCTTGAATACGTCTTCTGAACTATAGGATTTAACGTACCTTTTTGATCCTTCCGTCTTTCCAAGTTTCACAGAACATTGAGGCTGTTAAGTGTGCAGTGATCTCTCCTCCATCTCAAGAAAGCAAAACCAAATTCCAAGTTTTTCTCTTTGTTCTGGAGCTTTTTACCTCCTCCATACACTGGTGTGAGACTGATCTGGAAGTGATGAATTGCCCATGTGCACTCAGCTGAGACATTAGTCTCTGCTCGGACAGAGAAGTATCTCACCACCCCAGCATGGAGCTGGAGATCTGGCTGAAAAGGCAATTCCTGTTTTCCAACTGGTCTCAAGCTTTGCTATATTTTGCTCTCACTCACCAATCCTATAATTACTCACCCTAGAAATTTAGTAGAAAGTTTCTTTCTCAAGATTTTGATAATGAAATTGATTTTACAAAGACAAATAGGGTAAACCACCAATATTAAAACCAGTCTTCTACCAGCCAGAAACTGTAAATATGATTCTTTCTCCTTCCTTGTGTAAGCAGCATCCAGGTGTTGTTGCACAATTCATCTTTTTGTTTTCCTGTATGGGCTGTTTTAACTTCTGTTTTCATGTCTAAGAGCTGAGAAGAAATGGAAAGTTCAACTTGAAAACAATCTCTTCTTTTGATCACAACAAGGGGCCAAGAAAGGCCTGTCAGTGGCTGTGTGAATTAGTCCCTGCAACTGTTCAGGCTGATCAGGTAGCTCCTGCTTGGAGATGGAGAGGGTATACTCTAGAAAGATAAGTACATCCATGTAAAATAAAATGTTGTTTTTACTGCAATACCTCCTAGCACCTTGGAGTCTTGGTTGTATTTTGGACAAAATAACTGTTGCAGGTATTCTAAACCATCAGAAGGACTAAAATAATCTCCTCAGATTGAAAGGTATCAGTGACTTTTTTGGACCAGTCCTGAGTTGCTCCAGATTTACCAAAATACATTTCTTCACATAGAGAAGAGTCTCAGTATTTTCTGCTCTACATGCTGCGTGTCCTGAGAAGTTTGCTCCAGCATGCTAAGACATCTACATGCACTAAGGCAGACATTGCAATTGTAGTAGCAGATATTTTCTTTCATTGCTTAAACTGACTTCTAGCAGAGACAAACTATGTTATTGAAAGGTGTTCATATTGATTTTACATCTGGGTTGAGTTTTTAGATCAACATTGACAGTATTTTTTCAGCCACAGTGGTATTTGCCAGAACTGAGGGAGCAGTTGGCTCTTGAGAAGGTAAAGTAACAGAGGCAAGCCTTAATGCAAAGTTGATTGTTTAGGGTAAGTTACAGCAATATAATTTACCTTCAGTTTAACACTTAAGACTATTGCTGTGGTCTCTCTGGCACCAGTTGGTGATTGGAGCTATGTGAGTGATCTGAAGGGCGTCAAGAAACCTCTGAGGGATGTGGTGTCTGCCTTGTGGGGAGAAAGGTGAAAGGTGTGTCCAGATATGAGCAGTGAAAAGCTGAAACAGAAATGAAAACCCATTGCCATAAGCATCTGCCTTTCAAGTTTCCTATTTGTTAGACCTTTGGCATAGGAGAATGAGGTTGAGACAGCATCTGGCACACTGCAGTGGGATGAAGAAGTAGCACAGTCTTGCTAGAGACTTGAGCTCCTGGTAGGCAGCACATGTGAGATCAAGGGGTGTGTTACAATTGCCTGCAAGTGTCTGTGTTGGGTTAGAAAGGATTCTGAAGCAGAGGCTGGCTCTATCCACCTTGTGTTCAGTGTGACAGGTATGAGCAGGCCATAGTCCAGGACTAAGTCCTTGCAAATTGTGGTCATGGTAACATTGTGATTACGGGGAGAAATGTGAAGTTGAACCTGAATCTGATTTGAAAATAGGACAGCATCTCTAGTCAGTACGGTTGATGAAGAAAAATAATTGCATATATTTACACAGATGAGAGCTGCTGTAGCTGCTCCAATAAGAAAATGTTTTAAATTAAGAGTTGTCTGTGTTTCTTTTCATGAGAGGGTGGTATGATGCAAATAATAAATGTATTGAAGACTTAAAATGCTGCTTAGCAAGTACTTGGAGTCCTGACTATTTTTGGTATTCTTGTTCTGCTGCTGTGTTGGAATCCACTCATAAAATAGTTTCATAGGAGCCTCTTTTAATTTTATTTGTCTTTTGAGGTACAATTAGTTCTTAGAAAAAAGTATTCTGTATTCCAATGTAAATTTACAAATCCAACTTTATTTCTGCCCCTTTGCAGATTAAATCTGTGTGTCTGCTTGTAGTGAGACAGTGCAAACAATTCTGAAATCATGCAAAATATGTTTTTATGGAGTTAATTTGCTGGAAGGCTGCCAGAACTTCTTCTCTGGTTTGAATATGATGTTGTGAAAAACAAACATGAGGAAGAGGAGCTGTGAAAATTCAGATAAACATAGAGCTGCTAGGAGATTGTGGGTAAAACTATACTGATTTACAGAACATTCTAGACACATTCTTTTAGGATTTAACATGTTCCTACAAATAGAAGGTTACACAGCACACAATGAAAAAGATTTTCCTGACTAGAATATTTCATTTATATCTGTGGCAAAAATAAAAGTCTCTGATTTACAGTTCTGTTGGCTGTACAAATTGTTTGGTATGGAAACTTTGACAAGCTTTTCTGGCCTTACTTTTTTCATTAGGCATCTTTTTCTGTCCTCTGAAAATATACTCCATACTGAATTCAGCTCTCTTTATTTCTTCTTTCCTTTTGCTGCTGCCGCTGAGTTTGATCTTTTCAACATGGTGAGTTAGATTTCAGCCATTTTATCTACTTTTGTCAGCAAAATATTTTGTTCTTTCCAAGAATAAAGCTTTTCCTACTGTGCTCTAAATAATTTAACTTTATTTAGCACAACTTTTGGAAGTCTGTTTCTCTTGGGGACCTCCATCTGTTTAAGGTCCTTGCATTGTAGCTCCTGCTTAGGGTCATCTACTTTTTGTGACGGCATTATCCCTGACTGTACCTGATCCAGCACCATTGGTGCCATTTAATGCTCCAGATGAGATTTCAAGGGGTCCCAGGTCTTCAGTCTAATAACTATTCTTTTCTTTCTGTGCTCTAACATGGACACCCTTGGTTAGGACAAGCTCGTTCACACTGCTTGACCCAAACCATCGCACCACCCAGTGCAGAGTCATGGTACAGATCTCTGAATATCTTCCAAATGAACTTGAATATATATATATACACACACACACACACACACACACACACATATATATATATATATATATATTTCTTATTTCTTTTTTTCTTTTTCTCTTTTTTTTTTTTTTGTGTTTTCCCCTCCAGTCAGTACTGCTGTATTAGCGCAGCTGGACATCTACCCTAAATAGCCTTACGTTGTTACAAGCTTGGGACATCCAATAATGGCTCCATACTGGCACAGCTATTCCTTTCCTGGGTCTGGGATGTATTGCCATTGGTGGAACTACAGGGACCTCTGTGCTGATCTCTGCTGTACAGTGTGAACATGCTTCTGAGCTCCCAGAGCCCTTGTCACACCAAGACAAGCATGAAGATGCACACATTTTACACTTTTCTCCATCCACAAAGAGATTTACACTGTCATTAAAAATTTAAATCCATGTTTTTCAAAATCCTGACTTGGCAAAATGGTTAAGAACATGCTTAAAATTAACCAAATTGCATTTATAGCACTTGTGACACCCACAGCAGGCAAATGTTTTTCTCTTAATGGAGAATAATGAACACCTGAATAAATACAATAATGACAAGTAACATGCCTCTCCAATGAATATAAAATGAAGTTAATATATGACTTATCTTCCATCTTACATATTCTTGGGTGTATTCTTAAATATCTGCTATAATGTAGATCTGATACATATGAACAATGAATCCTAAAATTTTACATCCCATTACATGGGGCACTGTGGGAGCCATATAATTGGCATTTGTTCATCTCTTGCAGCAAAGAACAATTGTGGATGTCTCAGGAGACAGCAGTAAGACCCATGTGTTAGTGTTAATGAGGGCCTTTTTTTATTTCCAATGGCTGAAGTACTGACAGTGGAAAGGTGCTGCCCAGAATATATCCCCCAGCTACAGTGGGATTCTGTGGGCACTGTTGCCGCTGTGTTGACTTCTGCAACGGTTAGTCACAAGTCAGATTGGTTTTAGTAAAATTCCTCTTCTTGATGTTTGATTTACTAAGCTTTTATAAATACAGTAATGGTTGGGGAATGTGAAAATGCTGTGGTAGAAAAACATTTGGTTACCCTCTATTTACTCTGGTGCATCAAGAATGAAGTTAATCAGCTTTTGCCAAAAGGGAAAGATGATTTACTGTTTTAATTCATTCTTCATATAACTGTGTTACCAATGTGTTCTAGTTTTCTGCCTATAAGAGACACTCACTCTTTTAAGGGTCTCACTTCTGGATTTCTGGATGAAACCAATTTTCATAAGAACCATCTTAACTGACAAATCGTAGTCCCTTCTACTATCAACCAAAACCATTTAGTAAAAGGATTTTGCTCCTAAGTATTTAATTGCAGTCTGGAGACAGTTTTTACTATTCTGCAAGACCTGCTCACCTAGCCCACTTTTATTTTGGTGTCATCACTATCAACATTTGGTCAACCCTGAGATCATTTCATGGTGATAGGACAAGAGCTACCTTCAGTTCATGAGTCATAATTAACACATCTGACAATAAGTAAAGCAAAACAAAGTCTGGAAGAAATTTTTTTATGCTTAAATTCAATGGCAAAAAATGTCCTTTGCTACTGTTTATCTTACACATAGCCTCAGTAATGAGGTCATGATAATCACGGAAAGCATTCTGGTGTAATTTGGTCAATGGGGTTTGCACACACCACACTCCTCTACCTTCTCTAGAATTACACTAAATGCACAAAGACAGGACCCTTCAGTGCTTCTGCATACTTCAATACACCACTGTCGTGGGGCCTTTCATAGGCGTTGCCTCAAGCCCACCCAGGGTAGCTCAGGCACCAAGGCGAGCTGAAGGTATGGCCAGCAGGTTACACCAGCTGAGCCGATCCTGCAGGTCTTTGGTTCCCTGAACCTGGTTGGCAAGCACTGTTGGGATGTTATGACAGCAGCAGAGAAGTGAAGGAAGGACTCTGTAGAGTACTCACAAGGATATTACTGGAGCATGTGAAGGGACCCGCACACCTCCTGACAGTGCTCAGACAGAGCACCCCAGGCTGCTTGACAGCACCTTTTATTCTGGGGTGGAGCAAGGGGAGGAGGCAGGAAGTCAATGAATCAGGGATCACTAGGGAAGAGTCACAAGGGTAAATGACAGTTCCATAAACCAAACATAGATGAGGGGGTGGGACTCTGGATCTGACTTATCACTTGACACCCTTGGTGGAACTTTCTAGCTCCAGGGGAGGGCCCCGAGATAACAGGCAGACTCCAGAGGAGGAGGAGTGGGGGATTGACAGTTAACTGTAACGGGGGGAACTCCAGGGAGGAACTATGAGGAAAGCAAAACAGGGGTACATAGAACAAACCATTTAGCAGATATCATAACTAAACAAAACTTGCGCCACAACACACCATGAAGTGCTCCTTTTTACTTTCTGTGGCAGGTCACTGGGGAACTGTCCAGCAAATGACCACCTTCTAAAATTAAGATGGCTTGGAGATTTCTTTTGTGCCAGTACATCCAAGACCTGTCAGGGAGAGAAGAGAAATACTTGCAATTTTCAGGCTAGTACAAAGGTCACTAATTCAGGACTAAACAGTAATGAAAAAAGAGAGGCATTCCCAAAAGAGAAAGTTGGCCTCAATCATTGTAACAGCCCCTGCAGCTGTTCATACCATGTTCAGTACCAGAGATAAAGAAAATGTCCTGATGAACGTGGTATTAGCACAGGGTAAAGACTTTCAAATATATTTGGTTTTGGTGGCAAAAAAAATCTCTTAAGTCTGAATGTGGTTGACACAATATTCTTGTAATCATGGCATAACTATTAAGACAACCAAGGAATTCTTAAGTCCTTAATTTAGAAATTCTTAAATCCAGTCTTCTTCCTGCCTTTGACAATACAGATAGTTCAGTGCTGGCAAAATGAATGTAAAGCCAACTGTTGCCATCCACCAACCACAAGATGCTGTTCAAAGCACCACTTTCTTGATTTCAGTATCCTGTGTTGGTCCTTGAGTGGCAACAGCCTTGAGAGGGTTGCTACAAAGCACCATGGCATATCAACTCTTGTCTAGACCTTGGGGCAAATTGTTAAAAAGATTGAGGAGAAGATCAGCATCTGTTTGAATTCTAGGTGAATGGCTTCCTCTAAAGGGACTGTGGTTTGGGAGATGTTACCAGCTAGAACCACTGGGGATTATTGCACTTATTTTAGGCAAGCACATGTTAGTCTTCAGCTGGACTGCCTAGGCTTAGATAGTATTGTGCAGAACTGGGCTATTAATATGCGTTGTGGTTAGGCATAGCTTTTCACCCTGCTAATGCCCACAAGTGATTCCTTCATTCTGCCTTCTTAAAAAGTGCAATATTAAATATGTTCCCTGTAAAGCTGAATGAGTGGACCCTACTTTCACAACTCCTTCTTTTCCACTGGCTCAAGAAACTGCAAGTAACCCTTGAAAAGTTCATGTACAATTATTTAATTTTATGCAGAAAACTTATTTTCTGTTATGTCGCAATCAGTGATGATTAATTATGCCTCGGAGTGGTTAAGTTTCTGGTCTTGCCCAAAACAACTTCTCAGATTGGAGGGAAATATAAGCATATTTTCCAAAAACTGTGAGAATGCATGTGTGTGTAGGCCTTCTTTTCTGATCCATTTGTTAATTGATATTATTTTAATAAAGAAATACTTCTCATTGCATTTTCATATCAATTAATTAAAAAGCCTGGCATGACTCATGGATGTTGTTCTGCCCCTTTGCAAAGCACCAGTGTGTTTGTGCGCCTGAGCTTGGTGGGCTGAATCAGCCACCAGCTAAGCCATATCTGGCTGGACCGAGATCCACTACAGCACTGGTTCTATTTAAAACAGATACAGGCACATGCTACATAGATGTGTTATGTCATCATTGGATGGCTCATTTTATTCTCTGAAAAAATATTGCATCATTATGTATTATAAAAACTAACTGATTTGGTTATGTGTCAATTTTATTTGCCATCAATACTGTTTTAGTTTTTGGTGGAATCCTGCCAACTTTGACTGTTCTCCTTGCTCTAAACAAGGCCCTGAAAGCTGACTTTCACAGGCTGTCTGTGATTAGACAGTGGGATCTCTGTAAGTGTGGTCTCATATGAGCAGCTGTATGTTTTTTCTGTAGAGGGAACTTGTCATTAAAGAACTGAGAAGATGAGTGGGTGGTACCTTGGGGTGTTTTTCTTTTAATTTGGCCCTCATTTACTTTAGACACTATGAAGGAGTCCACATTAGCTGATGGTGCCCACAATTCACTTGTACTGATGAAGGCAGCCTGACAGCTGCATAAATCACTGCTAGATACTACTGATAAATTGCTGCATACAAATTTGTAGAGGACCACCCAAGCACAACTTGGGGGCTGCCTGCAGTCACACTAGGCTTGCACATGAGTACAGTAATGCAAATTTGCTTAACTTTTTATTAGGACTTCATATAATTTTTTTTTAAAGGAAGTTATTGACATTTGTCCACTTGCTTATTTGCTAGGCTGGTGAAGTAAATTTCCAGGGCCTCCCAACATCTGTAGTTGTGGTATTAAGATTTATTTGTTTGTTCATGCAGGTATACCAGTTTGCTTCCTCATTTTGAGCTGCACAGTCTGGTGGTAGGGAGGAGGAGAGGAAAAGGAATGGGAAAAGAGAAATGAACTTCTAGCTCAGTATAGGTACTTATTGTGTGCTAGAGAGAAAAGCTTGAGTAGGGAAAAGTAATCATTAAAATGCTGCAGTATGCTGCCTATCTAACAGTGGGGAATTGTATCCTGCTATTTCTAATTGAAGACACAGTGGGGGTCAGGACTTGGTATCATACCCATCAAAAGGAGTAATATAAGAGCACAGGAACAGGAACTTATTTCTGGTAGCTGTATGTGCAAATCTCAATGAGGAGCCTGGCTGACTTATTAAAAGCTGGAAAGCTATTGATCCATTGCCACCTGAGATGAGTCGAGCTCTGGGAAACATTAATCAATAGCAAGGTTGTATTCCTATCATGAGATATGGGCCTACGATTTGCAAAGCCTGATTCTTATCAGATGTCCTGTGTCACCTGCAGGGCTCTCTAGGTCTGCTGCATCACTCAGCTACTGGTCTTAGAGCTTCCTTAGAAGTGGCAACTGCTAATGGATTCTTGACCTTTTGTCTAATGGCTATGGTATTGGCAGCTTTATGGTTGCCATGTGTTTTATTAGGGAATACTTTCCTCACTTTAAAGAAACTACAGACTCATGCTACCAGAGATCATTTTTCTGGCATTCTCATCTCAGTCTGCTTCAGTGCTATCATGAAAAAAAATTCCCTGTCTTTCTTTCTGGTATAACATGAATCACGACTCAATTATAACACCATCTGAAACATTTTTTCTTTATCTGCTAATGATTATTATAGACACTAGTATTTTAAAAAATATTTCCGTATTGCATTCTCAGAGTCTGATCTCTAACCTGAATAGATGTATAGAGAGCCAAATTTCAAAAACGTGCATTTCTAAAATTTGCAGATAATTACATAAGCATGTGCAAAGTTACAGTCTACAGCTGGCTTTTTAGTACCAACAGTTATTTAAATGTGCAATTACAAAGGCTGGGTGAATGGTCATGGTAACAGTAACTGTCTCTGTGTGTGCATGTGTGTGTGTGCCTGCATGTGTACCTGTGCACATATCTGCCTCAAGACGTGTGTCTCGGTTCCCATGACCTGTCTTGTGAGAAGGAAAGTAAAACAAACAAACAAACAAACATCCCCAAAAAAACCAAACCAAAACAAACAAAAAAAAACAGTCATAAGGAGTCTGAGTCTTAAGAAGGAGTCATAAAGGGAATTACTCTGGATTTCCTCTTTTTTTCCTTTGGTGGCCTTTCATTTCTTGGCATATGTGTTTCCATTCTATCATCTGGAAATTCCTTCTACGTGTCATGTTGTTTGATTTGACCAGCTTTTGGCATTTGAAAGTCAATTAAAATCTCCTCTGGGATGAGAACCTTCAGCATCACTGTACTCTATCCCCAAAGTTTGTCTCAAGGAGGTGAGCAGTGGGAAAGAAGACAGCCTTCAAGAACTGACATGCTTGTTCACACAAGTGGAAAAAAAAAAGAAATTTAAACAAACATTCACACTTGGCTAAAGCTTTTTCCTGTTTAAAAGAGGTCCTTTTGATTCAGTCAGCCATCAATAATACTACTCTCTGACTTAGAGTCACTCATATCTCCATATTGGATATGGTGGATTGCTATGTAAAATTACATTGACAATTAGTAAATGGAAGATCTGTCAATCATGATTTTTAATTGCAGGTAAAAACACTCCAGCAGTCTCTGCTACTGAACTGAACTGCCAGAGGGCTTTCAATGCAAAGATCATTTGGTGTATGTTTCTTGGCAATAGTCTAATTAGTTTCATGTACCATCTGCTATTTTTCATATTAGGCCAAAGCTCAACATCACACCTTTCATAAACATAAAAACACAAGTGGTTTTGATAAGTGTAAAATGCCTTCATCTGTTTTAACTACTTGCTGCATTCCCACAGTCATTTACATGTTCTGAGAAACTGGCAAATGGATGCAGCTTTGAAGGATAACAGGAGTGCTAAATAGGGTGGTAACGAATGCCACACCAGCTCTCAGGTTACATTTATTGACTTGGTACCTCTAAAGTAAGGAAAAACCTTTATTAAGGAAAAAAAGTCTAAACATATTCTTGTGCACATCTGGTTTAGTTTTATTTCTTTAAAATTAGATTTGTTTTCCTCTTTCACTCACAGGAAATATATTTAGAAACAATCTTGGAATGGTATGCAGTGGTATGGCAGGCTGACACTTTTTGAAATCTGTTTACTTTCTACTAGTCAACAGTTGCTGAAATGTTCCTGGAATGAACAGTGTTTTTTATCCATTGAGTGTTTGGATCTTTGCATCTAAAGATGCAAAGATTATAGTACTTGCTTACACTGAAAATTAACTTGCGAGCTTCCTTGTTGGCTGGGAGACCAATTAGTAGGCACGGGGGAAGAAAAATCTTAAATGAGCTTGTGAAGTGAAATCCTCTATTCAAAGCTGCCACAGTGTTTTCCTGCCTGTGATTTCCTGGAACCCAGCTCAGAGGGGCTAGTTGGCTCCTGTAAGCAGTGATACTAGGCTGTGTCTGTGGGACACTCCTTGTGGAACATTAGGCTCCCATGCTGGTTCCCTTCCTGCTGCTGGCTGCTCATGCTCTCACACCATCACAAGGCTGCAGTTCTTGGCTTTAGCAGCAAAGCTATAATAGTTTTGAGTGTGAGACCAAGGTGGTCCAGAATATGCTTTTACATTGTTTTGTTTTTGGCATCCCTTGGCTAATACAAAAGACCCAGAAAAAACAGCAGTAAATTTTGGGTATTTTCTGCCACTGCATCTGTAAAGAAAATTTTGGCTATCAGCTCTAGAGTAACCATTCCTTGGGTTCAGAACTTTGGTCGCAGCATTTCTTGACAGATTTGGTGGCCTCAGTTACAAGCCAGACTCTTCGCTATACTCAGGTCAAAGATCCCGGTCCTTCAAATGTCACTACAGAGCCTCAGTGGGAAAGTGCTGTTGGAAGAGACCATGAGCTGCACCCGCAGAGGACCATTTATTTAGGCAATACACAGGGCTGGTTTCTACATCTCTTGGGATGGTTGTGTTGAGCTTATGGCCTTGGGGTATCACCAGCAACCCTGCTCAGACACTCGCCTCTCCATGGGCACTTACACAATCTCTTGAGATGGCTTGCAGGGAAAGCATGACCTCAAAGGAGTGCAGTGGCACAGGTGTGCACTGGTGAGAGTGGGACAGGCACAGTGTGTTTCTGGTCCATATCTGCATATCTCAAGGTTTAGCAGTTAGCCCTTCCATTAGTCACCCCTAAAATGGATTATGCAGGCAAAGCTGGGTTTTGCCAGACACAAAAGGGAATCATTCTACTTATAACAAAAGGGCATTTTCATAATGACTTAAGTTTGAGTGCAAGCTGGCCTTGGGGCTGTGCAAATGCTCCCAAAACTGTGGGTGCTAGATGTGTACTGTGGAAAGCCTTACTCCATGAGGAGTGTGGGAAAG
Organism: Hirundo rustica; assembly: GCF_015227805.2. Lineage (NCBI taxonomy): Eukaryota > Metazoa > Chordata > Aves > Passeriformes > Hirundinidae > Hirundo > Hirundo rustica. The sequence continues at coordinate 39,361,438 of NC_053488.1, forward strand.
CTAGTATTCTGTCTAGAAAGGCTGTTTCATGGCCATCCTCTACTGTGTGTTCCTGTATCTGAGGATCAGATCCAGGACTTCTGGATGTTCCAGGACATCTGGCCTCTAAGCCCATTCTGACCTGGGTGATGACTGGGAAGAAATTTTTTAGTCAGGAAGAATGGTGTAAGCAACCATCATCAAATACCAAGTAGACTAAGGAACACTTAAACCAGTCATATGCATTTTGAGGGTTTAAAATTATTTATTATCTCATATTACTTGCCCAGTAATTCCTGTGGATAATTCTTTGTCTTCTTATGGTTAACAAGCTGCTGCTAGTGATTCTTCAATGCTTAAAATCTAAGATATGTTTGTCAGCATTTTTGGGTTGTTTTTGGAAGAGATCATGTCATACAATATTCTCTGATTTGTGGCTGGACAATGGTATTTAAATTGATAGAGTCAGTTGTGTTTACCAGCTCAAGTATCAGAGTCCACAAGCATTTCCTAATTTCCGCAGAGAAACTGTTGGCATCACCAGAATTCCCTCTGAACAACTCAGTAGCATATCTGAAACTAAGAAAAATACACTCATTGAAAATCTAGGGTGAATTATTACTCTTAATTTGAAATGAAGTTTCTAGAAGGCTTTTGAGCTCAAGTCCTATGGTTATGCAAAGCCATCATTGCCTACTAGGATGAGCATTAGGATTCTTCTGACTTCTTTCAGTTAAATTGCTGTTTTATGAGGCAGCCCAGCATCTGCTCTGATGGCATTTCCAGATGCTTTGTTTTAGGGTGTTCTACTTATTTAAATCCTACGTTAGTCAGAAACACTACCCCACTACAGTAGTAAAGTGACAGCATGATTAACTGAGCCATAATTGGAAATTTTAATGCACACAGGACCTTTACAAAATAACCTATAAAAAACTAGTTGCAGTCTGGAGTTCCTTCCTCATGGATTACCCTTGAAGAAACAGAAGGGCAAACCAGCAACCTGTCTCTGACATCTTGTTTTAGCTATGAAGATACCAGGTAGTTTTTAAATACCTTTTGAGAAGCTAATGAGAAGGTAACAAACATTACAAAGAGTTTACAAAGCTGTACAACAAGTTAGATTCACTTGACAGCCTCTTTAGTATGGGCTTTCAAAAGATTGTTTGTAACAAAATTGAAGAAACTAGAAAATTACCATCAGCGTGATCTGGCTAAAGACTCCTGTTTTCTGCTCTTGTTTTCTTTTAATTAATTTTGGTTTGTGTATCTTTGTCATTAAGACTCAGATAATCTCCTGTATCTTGGTGCCAATATCTACTGACAGGGTGGAAGGAATAAAAAACTCCCACTGTCTTGGTGGTAAGTTATCTTATGAAAGATCACGCATTACACAAACTTTCTCTGTTCACCTTTCTCAGATGTTTTGAGCTTTGGTAAAGATTAAAAGGAAAAAAAGACAAAGAAGGATACATGCTTAAATTTAAACTTGTCCTGTGGGAAGCTTTGTAGGAAATAAATAGAAAATAAAGCCTTATTCTCCTATCACTTACACTAATGCAACCCCAAGAGAATTATACAGGATTAAACAGAATAGCATCAAGGTAAAACTAGAATGAAAGAGAGAAAAACCATTCCCAAAATGCTTTAAAATACATGGGGCTTGCAGTCAAATGGATCAGGATTTTCACAGACTTTTTTTTTTTTATATGACTTTTGCTCACCATGCAACCTGAGCACTCAGAAACATTGAAACTGAAAGATGGAGTGAAGTTCTAGAGCTAAAACTTGTGAATGCAGCACAAGTAGAGATGTGAGGTTGGCTGCTGAAGCACAATTATATGATGGCTTTGGCTAAGTTTCAAAGTACAAACACATTATATTTTAAAGAAATTGCAACAATAGGACACATCAAACTTTATGGTTTGGATTTATTTCTGTTTAGTATGTGGTTTTATAAGAGACCTCTCCAAAACCCGTGTTGGTATTTCAAGTGAAGTACGTCAGTATAATGCTACAGAAATTACTGGAGGTTCATCAGTTGACCCAGCCTCAAATACACAAATTGTAACTGCTTCCCAAACTGGGATTTTACTTGAGCATATGGTGTCTTGGTTTGAAAAGACAGGTATCTGCTAGGGAGAGGCGGGCCTCTCTAGGAATGGGGAATTCCAATCCTTTCCCTCCGTGTTATTATAATTTGGAAGATTAAAAGAAAAACTTTTCAGTCAGAGCTATGGGGAAAGGAATAACAGTCCTTTACTAGTAAATATAACAGGACAGACAAATGATAACAGCAATAATAATAATAATAAAACAGAACCAAGAACCCCGAGGGGCTTTGTCTCACAAGTCCTGGGCAGTCTGATCTCTCGGGACCCCGACAGCACCAAAGCGAAACGGTGGAAACTCCGGGCTGATGGCTGGAAACGGCGGGTTGTCCTCGGCGGGCAGGGGGGTGTCCTGGCAGGTGAAGTGGGCAGTGCTGGAGAACCCGCGGTGGCTGGACCTGGGCTGACCCAAAATCCAGCAGGGCAGGCGAAAAAAACCTCCGAATTCCTGGGCGCTCCAAAAGATGATAGAATTCTCAGGACCGAACCCCTCCGTTAACCATGGAATCCACGCAGCTACCTGTCGCTCGACCGTCCTCCCTGGAAAACCGAGAGCCGAGAAAGGAACCACCACCCTCAGCTCCTGGGAGCTGCCTTTCCCTCCCGCTAAACTAAGTGATCCACTTTTTTGTCCAGGGTAAGCACCCTTTAACTATCAGTATTTATTCTCCTAGCAACTTATAGGGGGGAAAAATTTCACAGGGAAACTTAACCCCCAACATATGGATAGCTTTGAAATACTTTATAAGGAATTAACTAGAAATGTCCAAAAGCTGAGAACTGACAGGTTTGGGGCTTTTTTATTATTTTATTTTCTTTACACCTTTCATGTCATGGAAGTTCCTATCAATTTTACGGAAATTTGGCTGAAAATATGTTTCAGCAGGATATGAACATTCCTGTCTCTGCATGATCAAAGCTTCAGTTTTAGCAGGCCTTTTTGTACTGCAAAAAGCAGTACAAATCTTAATAGGGCTTCCACTGAGTCCAGAACTTTCTAACAGAAGATATGACATCTTAAATTTGTTGATAGCAGTCTCTCACTCTGCTAGGGAAAGAAAGGCTTGGATTAATAATAATTCTAAGATAAGAGTGCTGGTGAATAAACAACAACAACATGAAATGTAAGTCAGTGTGCCTAGCTGTAGATAGATATTTCTGAGAAAAGATGAATCTTTGAGAGATACTACAGAAAAATAGTTTGAATTTGTACACAAAACCTGGAACCCTCACAGAACTCCCTGTAGGAATTGTCTGTTACTAAGAACTGTACAGGAAAGTTTTCTTGGACACATTCTTCCTCTAGCGCTGCATAAAGAGTGGTGCCTAATGTCTTCCAGATTAAATACAAGTTTGGTGTCCAAATGTTAGGTACAAAACTTTTGTGCAATGCAGTCTAGAGGAAGCTGGATCATCTTCTGAAACAGCTAAATGAATGAAGCCAAAGATGCAACATCAAAGGCAGGCTTAAATTCTGTTACTTATCTAGGTGGAAGGATGATATCTTACCCTGTGAGGTCTTTTGTTCTGAGAATACATTCTCCTACCCTCCTGCAAAGATCTGATTCTTAGCCGAGGAGCACATCCACTGCCAGAAGTCAGCTCATCATAAAGTTGGAGTTTTCTGCCTTGTGGTAAGGAAGGAACATATTGTTATCATTAGAATATTTTAGCAAAGGGAATGTCTGACTCACTTTCATACTGGTGTTACTTGTATTTACAGATTCCTTGTCCTTACTGACCTCTGAATTTCAGAAAGCAACACAGAAAGTAAAATGACTCATTACAGAATAAATGTTTTAACATTTTAAACAAATTAAATTCAGAAAGCAAATCTTGCAATGAGGGTGATGATCGGACTGAAGGAGCTCTGAATAAATCTTCAAATTTGAATACCGAAACGGATACTCATTGAATACAAACGGATACAAACGGACTGGCTTACTTATAACCCATAATTATAATAACCAAAAAACTCATGAGATACCTGATATTGCTGGAAAGCCTATCTTTGGCTTGAGTTTTTTTGCATTATTAGTATTTCTTGAGTTTTCTTGTTATTATTAATTTTTTAATTTCTGGACAAGAATGGTAGAAACAGAGAAGAAAGAAGTATTGCCTAAGTTATGCCACTATCCCTTGGCCACACAGAGGCTGCCAGTTACAGGCAGTAATTCAGGAAAGCGCTTCTGGTGCCACGCCTCCTGGAAAACGGGGTCGTAAATTTCTCAGCAACAAGGAATATAAGCTGAACTTTCTGTTGTGAAAACAATCGCCTTCCCTGCTTTCATGAGACATGCAGTGTTAAGGTGGTATATTTGGTAATTTTCACATTACACATTGGAGAGCATCCTTTCCCCCAGCATATGTGGGGATTCCAGCCTTTCCTTGTGCACTGAGAACAGTATTTACATATGGACTGCTGTGACATGACAAAGGAGTAGCCACCTGACTTACTGCAACACTGTAAAGAGAAAGGATTTCTTTTATCAAATGACACCATAGCAACCCCTTTCTCAGCAAATATCAGTCATTAGAAAATAGAAAACCTCTTTTATCCTGGTTTGAAAACCATTCCTGCCTGCTATACAGGGAAAGAAATAGTATGACTGGTCCTGGCATACCCAAATCTGACTTCTCTGACTGACCCCAGTGGTGAAGCGCAGAAATACCTGAGTATATTCATCACTCTCCTGCCCTGTTCAGGCTCTCAGATACCACTAGTGGAGCTTTACAATGCTTGGACTTTATCCTATTACATCTTTCACTCCATGGTGACACAAACCAAACTTGTCCTGGTCTTGAAATTCTTGACAACTTACTCCATATATGTGATGATCATGGTGATTATGCCCAGCTTCTCCTTGTGACTTGGTGAGTAAGCAATAAGACAGAATCACCTGTATCACCGAATTTATTGTTATCACCGGTATCAGTCACCTCAGCCAGCTGATTGCTCTAGGTCAGATAATTCAGTTCAGTAAAGAGACTATGCCACTGATAGATGTCATTACGTGTACAAAGTAGCTATTAAGTTTCCAGGTGTTTCCTACTTTTTTTGCTGTAAAACCCAACCAACCAACCAACCAACCAACCATCCAAACAACAACAACAAAACCTCAAAATAACCCCAACCCAAACCTCAAATCAAACCAAATACCTCCATGACTTTTAATATTGAGCAGATACAAATTTTCAGGGTTTATATCAAGCATGACATTTACTGGGAATAGTTTGTGATTATATTTTAGTAAAATTTTGGCAGCAATGAATAGCCTGGACCTAAATAGTTGCTTGAGAAATGCTCCCAGCCATACCATTCTTCTTCCCAGAAATAACACCATGCTGGGATATCAGTTCAGTGTTGATTGAGAGGAGTGAGTGCTGAATCATGCTCTCAAAGCACATTCTATTTCTGATCCATTGGATAACACAGTACAGTTTTATAAAAAATATTTCATATGCTTAAATAGTGAATTTCTCATTCAATTCCCCAGCCCAGGTGACAGAAGAAAAGAAGGACATAGGTTTGATCCTTTTTTGCTGAAAGGCTAAGCCGTCCTTTAATTAAAACCAGATTTATGAGCAAAGGTGTACACTATCTTCTTTCTCTTCGCATGGGATTTCATTGTTTCTCAGTGAAACCTCTACCAGAGTTATGCACCTACTTCCTGTGCCAAGCTGCTTATATACCTTTAACACTTGGAAGCCTAGAGAAGGAAAACATTTGGGAGCTACATGTTTTCATTATGCCTGGCTCCTGACAATGGAACAGAATGATCTTACTGAACCCAGAGAGTATAGGTGAAATGAAGCTACATTTGGAATTCCTACTGCTGATTGAGGAACGCATTATAAAAGCAAAGTAATGCAACAAGAATTATCTTATCCAGTGACAAAAACATATAAAGCTCCAATATGCAAAGCCTGAGCAAAACATGAGATACTCTAGGATTCAAAAGGCCCTGGGTTAGCTCTGATGGAATCACTGTCATCTGATTACACTGAGATTGGGACTTGGGATTAATGAGTGGCCTGCCTTCTCTGAGAGTACTGTTTAGGCTGCTGGTCTGAAAGCTGTCAGCATGTTGCCTTCGGAATTCTGTAATCAGACTTTGATTAACATTTCTTATCGATGTAGGATATGGCCTTTTTCAGCCATACAAGTACTTAATTTTTTACTGTGTGTGGAGAAAAAAGAGGAGAGGAGAGCTCCGAGTTAAATAGGTAGTGAACACGGCTTTCAGAGATTGTTGAAAAATAAAAAAGCCTAAATGATCCTAATCAGATTTAAGAAAATTACATGCAGCAAGAAGCTTATATGAGTAAGCCAATCTTTTGGCTTACTTTTCCATTTTTTTTTCCACTGGCAGAAATGATGAGCAGCAACACAAGACCTTATTTCCTTTCCTCTTTTGTTTAGGAAAACTTCATTGTTGTGAGAAAGGTTTCTTTAGGCCCATCAGAGTAAAACTGCTCTTCAGAATGATTCCCTGTGCTTGATACAGTGGATGTGAGAATATGAGCTGCTAAATGAGAGACTGTGGCGTGTTAGGGGGTCAGGCATTTTCATAAGGTTTTTTCCTTCATGATTGCATTGTGATAGTTACCATATGCTTGAGGTCTTACCATGCAACTCTAAGACTTCTTCTGTAGTCCTTTAGCACAGGAACCATATTTTTATTGTTGATAAGTAGTCAGGGAAAGAGAATAAGGTTGCAAAATTAAGGATTGCTTGTAGATGCAAAAGTATACTGTGATGATATAGCTGATTCTCTTTATGCCTGCTATAATGGGCTGCATACCAAGGCTGCAATTTTTTACTATCACAATCCTCTTTTTCAAACAAGGTGTAATACGTCCTTGACATTTATTTTGAAACTACTCCTTTGAACAAGTGATCACGTTAAACTGTACCTGTAGTCTGCTAATGGCTATTTAACACCACCTGTGCTATTATTCCAGGAATCTTTGTCACTCTTGACGCTAGAAAGTACAAAACAATAAGATCATAAAACTTCCTCAGGTGTGAGTCCCACTTTGCTCACAGTCTCACCCTTGCAAATTCAGACTGAAATCACTGTAACAATGGGACTGTTGCAAACTGACATTAGCTTAATTGAGAGCAGGGCCCGTAGGGCATAATAAATGTCCTATATATTTCACGTTAGGATAGGGATGCAGGAAGGTTGATCAGCTGCAAGAACAACATTGTTCTGAGTTCCCTCTTGTGAGGACTATGCAGGTGAAGCTAACTTGGCTTCAGGTCATATTTGTAGGGCTAAATTATCTGGCTTTCTTTGAAAAGGGTTAGTACCAGTACTTCCTTATTTTCTATACCAATTTCAGATCCTATTCAAAGCAGAGGGAGCTTTCCTTTTCACTTTCTGGAGAGCAAGACTGGATTCCTGTTGCTTGCTCCCGTGAGATGCTGAACACCTCTTTGAATTGTGCAATTATTGAACATCTGTCAGAAGGTATTTAGCACTTTGGGGAGACTGGGCTGATGTGCACCTCTTATCCCTGTTAATAAGCGGCTGGTTCAGGTAACTGTACCCCATGCTTCTGGATGGACAAAGGTTCCAGTGTTTGGTGCACTTCATCTAGGTGACCAGCTCTTTAGAAATTGCAATTGATTTAAAGTGTACAATTCTCTCCAGCTAGTAAATGGCTCAAGATGCATATGGACCTGCAGAAATTTCAGCGTGTTTCACGTATATGTTTTTGTTTTGGTTTGGTTTTGGTTTTTTTTTTGTTGAAAGAGGAGATCCATAATCATAACAGGTTTGTTACAGAGCACATTCCTGACTCCTCTCTGTAAAAAGCCTGATGGCCTAATGTCAAGAATGTTCCTGTAAACAACTAATAACTCATTCCTTTTGTGCTTGCCATACAGGTTCTGTATTATGAGGGCATGAAAAGTGCACTCAACTGATATTTCCAGGCTTACTTCAACTGTTTGCTGACTAGCTTTTCATGCCAATATAACTCACAAATATATGATAACTTTTACAGATGAGTAGGAAATGCATGGAAATAAAGAAGGGAGCAATGTTTTCTAACTCACATCCCCATTTAGATTATATTTGGATCACTGTTTCAGCTGGGAATGTTCTTAAAATTACAATGCCAAATCCCAACAAATGTTGTTACTTACACTGACAATTCAAATTAAATACTGAAATTATTTTTTTATATACACATTTATATGGTTCCAAGTTTCTCATATTGAGGAGGTCTTTCCTGTTTGAGGTTTCTAAGCAGCAATTATTTTCCCCTAAACATTTTGTTTCATTAAACAAATTGAAGGTTGACTTTATTTGGTGCTCTTTCAGAAGAAACTCCTCATCTTAAATAATTTGGGCTTTTTCTCAAGGTGCAAATTGGATTTTCTAATCCAAGAGAGCCTGTATGTAAAGGCAGATTGCGATACAGCAATGCTTTGGTGGACAGCGTACCTGTTATGGAGGATCCTGTTTAAGTGCATACAAGGCACAAGAGACAAGAGAACTATAAGGAAGATACATAAAGTACTTTGAGAAATGCTGTTCTCTGTACAGAGGGTTTTTCCTATGATTTTCCTCGTACCCTTTCCAATTCCTAAATTAACTGTATAATTTGGCTAACTCTCCCCTCCCTCTTCCACAGTTCCCTAACAAGTTTCTATTTGTCTAGGAATGCAAGTTGAGTCCTTTTGTCTTCCAGCTTCCTCTCACAGTATCCTTTATCATATCATATTTTTCAGTTCTCTGTAATAAACCATTTTTTATCCTTTGCCTCATCCAATTCTCCCCATGTTGCACAGGCCACCTGTTTAAAAAATATCTCCATGCTTTCTTTTGTGATACTCTTCTGCATCAGACAACCATCCCAATTCTTGTCCTCCCTTAAACAAAGTCACCATTCATCCATTCATTTTTTTAATGTCTCCTATGTCTCTTTGCTGCTTGTTGAAGACTTCATTGATTTGTACGGACCATTCCTCTACTGCTCACTGATGACCTCTGTCTATCTCTGAACAATGTCTTCCTGAGAGGGGAGCTAAATTTTCTTCAGTGAAGAATAAAACAGCTTGAATCACAAAAGAAAAAGGTAAAAGAGGGTGGAAAAATAAAAGAAGGCAAAAAACCCCAACAGAATATTCCATCTCCAAGTGCAAGTTTGTGGTAACAAAGTCATCACTGATAAATTTCCATAAATGAAACTCAATTTCAGGAGACATAGATTTATCGCTTCTCATTTTTTATCAGATTTTTATTATATTTTCTCATTCTTCCCCACACCCCAAAATAAGGATATTCTGCTAAAAATTACTTCCTCCTATATTCTTCAGTGTATCATGCCTTGCAGAAATAAGACAAACCAGGCTGAGGTGATTGCATCAGCTGAGAGACTCAATTTAAAGAGGAAACTTGAGGTTTAATGATGCTGAAAGTTGTTGAATTGTTGTGTATTTTGATTCTGATAGATTATACTTAGAGCTTACATAAGGAGCTGCAAGTGTGTTGGATTAATGAATGAGTTTTTCCTGTGAAGAAAAGTGTCTCTGTTAAATGGATTTTCACTTTGCCTTACTGATCTGTGCCAGAAGAACAGGTGCTTATAGTAGAAACTCACAGCAACACAAAAGAATAAACAACACACATTTGTTCCTTACATGCTGTTGCTAATTTTGAACATTTTCTTCTATTTGAAATACTGGTTTTTTTGATGAAAAAACTCAATCTGTGTATATCTTCATTTTCTCCTTCAGGGATTTCATGGCGATCTTGATGTTTTGGAGTTTGGAGTTCTCCAGATTGTACCTGGACATTGACTGAACCTCAGTGGGGTAGAGGCTGTTTGCAGATACAATATGTTCAGCCACCCTAGGGTCTTTTACTAGCTGTTTTTTGTGCCTGTGCTGTGAAGTCTTCACAGACTGAATGGTCCAGGTACACCTCTGGGTTTAATTGAGATGCTGAAAAAATACAAATACAAAACAATGTGGGAGAGGTAACACAGAAATATGTGGTTCTATCTGTTAAATGTTTTATGAGAAGCAGTATAACCAGATAACCAAGGAAACTGTCAACCCAATAAGTAAGATGGTGTTAAAATACTGAGGGTAAGGTAAATATAAAAAAGGGCAGAAAATGCAGAGTTCATGTGCCATTCCATCTTATGGTAGTGCTGCTCTGCATAGTTGCACTTCACCTGGGTAGTGACCATTGTGAAATGATCTTCCACATAGAGTTTCACCTTTAACTCCCGCTTTCCTGTCTCAAACCTGTGTTTGTGACATTTTGGAATCCTGTTTTTTCCCCGCAGTCTTCATATGTGAGTCAATTTTTTTTAATGTGGCTTTTCTTTACAGATCCTGACAGATGCAAACTGTGCCATACACTAAGCATCTAAATCAAGCTCAGTACACACTAGGCCAACAGTGTTTACGCTGCCAATTAAAGGCATCACTTTTTTGAATTATACAGGGAGTGAAATGATCTCTGACAGCTGTGAATTGCAGAAAAAGGGCTCTATTGTTCAAAGAACTGCCTTTAATATAAAGAAACCCTTGCTAAACTTTTGATTACCAAGTATGGCAAACATTAATTGGCCATAAACTTAACAAGAATCTGTTCACTCTTTCCACAACTTTTGCTCCAGTCCCGCACTTTCCTTCTCATTACATCTCATTAGCCTCTCCTAGTAAGTGCTTAACTCAGAAACGTGCCACCCCCACATTCCCATGTTTTCATCTTTATGCCTTCAGCATTCTCACTATTTTATTTAGCTGTTTCAGCCATGTTTGCTCTGCCAGATGACTTCTGCAAAAAAAGAAAACAAAAACCAGGCTGAGTACAGACAACCTGGAAAGTTCTCATGGATTTGTCCTAAGTCTTGCACTGTACTGCACTGCTCTGTTTCTTAAAATCCAAATCCCAGAGATGCTTTAAGAGGCGAAAAGGTCACATTTTATGCCTTTGAGTGTAGCTTTCTAGTCCTTAGAATTTCAGAGAGAAGATTAAAAGCGTCACCTGAGCACTTCCTAGAAGGAAAAAAATGTGAAAGAGCACCAAAATATATTGTTTTCTTTAAACTTCATACTCTTTATGCCAATCTCATGATTGATGGATTCCAGTTTCTTTAAGGAGTAGCAATTTTTCACAAGCCTGAAGCTACACATGTAAATCCTTTCACCTAGTATTTGCGTGGTATGCTACGCAGAAGATAATCATAGATTATGATAATCACAGACAAATCCATTTCATAAACTTTGAATTTTACAGACAAACAAGAGGTTACAAAGAGGAGGAGATATTTTTAATAAACTGCTTCAAAAAGTAACAACACTGCTTTTTTGACTTTTCTATAAAGACTTAATTGTGGGGGTTTGTAAAGGTCTAGGAAATATATACAGAAATGTAGAGTGAAAAATTGGAAACAGAAGAGAACAAGTGTCAGAAAATGTTACCTACTGTGGTTTTGAGGAGAAATGTGAGCATTTTGCTAATTTTATAAATTATAAAACATATCTCAAGTTCCTTTGGGGTCTATATTGGTAGGAAAAGCTGCAACATGCTCTGCGCATGCATGTGTGCAATATGACTCTTCACATGGAAGCATAATTTAAATGTGTTTTACAATCATAAAATTAAATCAAGGCCATTTGTGATAGCCGCTCTGCACACCCATGCTATTTCCTGGGCCCCTTCTGGGTGAACTACCCAACTGTGCAGTAGGAAGAGGGATTAAATTACATGCCGGAGGCCACAGAGCTGGGGATAGTTCACCATATCTGGTTTCTGAGTGCCTCCTGTAACAGCTGAATGAAGTTGCCCACTCTGTTTCTCTGCCATTCTTGCCATATTTTCTTTTCTTGTGTCATCATTCTGTCTTATAGATAGTCTTCAGTGCTACATTTTTTGAGAATTTAGTACATCCTGTGGCTAGGACTACGCTTCTAAAATACTGTGGTTTTGTGTTGCTTATCTTGCCCATAGTATCCGCCATGCAAACAGAAGAAGTGCTGCTCATAACATCTTCATGTTACGAGATCAAACATGATCAGCAAAGTGTGTGTATATCCTGGCTAAATCTTTCCTTTTCATATGGCTTCAGGAACTGAGGCATCTGTCAACAAGTAATTTTTAAAAGAAAAAAAGAAAGTAAGAAAAATAGTCAGTGGGGCAGATATGGATAAATGACAGATGATGCCAACCAGTATGGCATGTCTTTTTTGTTAGATCAGAGCTATAATTTTGACCTACTGCCTAGTGTTTGTGACTCATTATCATGTTGTCTGTGAAGACTTTGTGAGGTGTTATATCTGCCCAGAACAAACAAAGACTTGTTAGACCAATCTCAAATTACTTATAACTAATAATTAAGTGCCAGAATCTATTGCTGTGATCCATGGCTCTTCAGCATATCAACAAGAACAGAGCAAGTGTGGCAGTTGAAAGGATGATGTGGGTCAGAAATTGCCAGACATTTTTATTACCTGAGGTAACAGTTTGTCATGGGTTAGTACAGTTTGTTTTATTAGTTATAGAAGAATGTAGAATAATTCTCCAGGTCAGGACCTGGGAATTGCTTTAGAAAAGACAGGGACCTATCAGAGCGTTCGTTGGAATATTGGCATCTGTTTTGACCACTAAAAATTATTGGCGACGACTTTGGGAAGTACCATATAAACCCCCTTGATTTCCTGTAGGTGGGTCCTTTTCCTTCTTTCCTTTGGCCAGAGAGAGACAGGTAACATCGAGCTGGGCCTGCTGCTCTCCCCTTTTGAGGGGGAGCTGGCCTGAGGCCTGGCTGGATTCCATCAGCTCCCAGGAGGGAGGAGGGGAAGGAGAGGTTACTGCTTTACAACAACTACTTTCTCCAAACTTCCTTGGAGCAGGGAGAGATCTCTGCCGGGCCCCTGATAAGAGCTATGGGCACCATTTAGGCTGAGGCCGCCCCGATGTACACCGAGGGGTGGCTGAGAAGGCATTTATGATCCTGCCTGGTTTTTTGTGATTCCAGACTGCCCGGGTGCTCTGATCTCTGATGTTTCTGTGAGTTCTTCCTCCCTCACCAGCAGGGCCTTGAACATCTAACACCACGAGCTACAGAGAGAGAGACAAAGACTCTGAGAAGATTTAACCCTTTCCTGGCAACATGAAGCTTCCAGAGCTTAGCCCTTCTCTGAGAGAGTACAGAGTGAACATAAAGAACAATAGGATGAAGTCAGTAGAGCGAGAGGGAAAAGACTATTGGGACAGAGGGTTGAAAAGTTGGTTGTTCCTTTCTTACTTGAACCATGGAAATGAACTTAATATTTAGATCATTCCTTTAAATCATGGGAAAGATAAGCATTTGGGGAGATGAATGTTTAGATTTGTGTGTGGATTTGAGCAAAGGTGTTTGTGATGGACTAAGTAATATTAATCCTATAAGATGCTTGAACAGAGATAAAGATGAGAAGCCCTCTGAGCCAGTGAAGAAGTGAGAAGATCTCTCTGTACCTTGAGATGAAGAATCCTTTGTTTTGGAGTTATTCATCTTTAAAAGGTGACACCCCAGTATGCAAAAGTCTAAGACCCATGACCCATAAGCAGCTTGGGAAACTGCTCCTGGGAGGGTCACAAAGGCAGGTTTCTCCGTGCTGTTGTTTTTGTGACAGTTTTAAAAAAACCCACAAGAGAAGTGTTCTAAGTTGTCAGTAGGTTCTATAACTCTAAGAGAGACTCTTCACCTAAAGAATTGATGAAAGACTATTACCAGATAATGAAACTGACTGAAAATTACAAGTTTTGTCTCTTTATGTTGTTTTGTAGGAAAGTGAACAGTTTGTAAAGGGAGGGAAGAGTGGTTTTGGAGTTTCATTCCGTTTTGTTTTACTCTTTTTTTCCAACTTTCTTTTTCTATTCTTTTAGTGCGTGTTAATAAAACTATTTGTTCATTTTTAAAGTTGAGCCTGCTTTTTTTTTCTCCTAGTCTCTCTCCCACAGAAAAAGAGTGAGTACTAAGACCAGAATTTAGTGAACGCGAAACCACTACACAGTTATAAATTAAAAAAAAAAAAAAAAAACCACCCTGTTAAACAGTTTATGTTAATAATTCCCTTGTTAAAGATTGACATAAGTTTTACTTGAAAGTCTTTACTAATAGCTATTATTCTTATGCTTATAAATGTTTGGATCTGTGTTGTATTATTGAAAATCTTGGAGAAATATTACTGTGATGTAACAACTAAACATTAAATAATGGTATACTTGCATATCTGTCATGCTGAATAAGAAATGAATGTGTGAATGGAAGTTATAAAGGCAATAACTTGTTTCTGTTTTCTATTCTAAACATAAGGAAATAAATCCCACAGGAATGAATGTATGTCAGTCATTTCTTTATGGCAGTTTTTAACAAAAATTGCTATTTGATGAATAAATGACTTCATGATGAAGTAATGGTTATAGAGAAGTTGTCATGTTTGGAAATCAAAGTTATTTTGTGTGTTCTGCACATACCAACGATGTCAGTCTTGTGCAGTAGTGCATACTTATTTTCCACCACCACTCTCCCGCCCTCCCCCTTTCCCTCTGCTCCCCCTCCCCCCAATCTCTCTCTTTCATAATGTTATGAAATGTTGTTGTTAAGAAAAATAAAAAACACCTCTCTTCCTCAACTCAGGCCATTTACCATATGGAATGTGCTGTCTCTTTGGCCTAGAAAATAACAAAAATATAAGGAAAAAAAAAACCCCAGATAAAATACAGATAGTTTTCCATTAGGAACCACATGATTTCCAGTTCAAGCAATGGCAGGTAGTTGTGGGTCTGCAGCTTGTTTTTTGTCCGGCTGCATAGCAGTAATAAATCCGTTATGAAATGTGATACTTCTCACATTGACTTAAATCACATTAGTGAAAAGGGAGTACCTTGTTAAGAGTGGAAGTCCACCAGGATAAATTCTTTCTCTAATGCCAATGACATATGAAATAAAAAAACCTTCCTCCACCCAAGGAAGTGCAGGCATTTGTGCAAGGTGCTCCTTAATTGAGAGCCATGGACTGCCTGCACCTTGCAGGCAGCAGAGAGTTAACCACAATGGGAGGGCTACTGCTACTGCTTCCTCCTTCCCTCCAGTACACTCCAGGGCTATGGCACTGCATGAGTAGACATCCCTCAGAAGGTGTTTGTCATTGGCCAGTAGGAGATGACATAGGACTTTCCATCCACAACACCTGCAAAACAACATCTGTGAGAGTTTGTTTGCACTTACCTGACTTGCTGAGGCTGCTGAGGCAGGAGGGGAGAGTCTTTTCTTTCCTCTCTATTTGTTTAAACACACTGCATTAAGGAAAGGACACAACCTGTTAAAGCTGCTATTGTTACAGAAGTGTTGCTTGGTTGGCACTGGCAGCTTTGCCAAAACTGAGGAAAATCTTCCTGTTTAAGTTGTTAGTTTCACTCAGTCCACTCCAGAAACTATCCAGACCCTTGTGGACTTCACAGAATTTGCACACTTGATCCAGGGCTGCTAACTGCTCTGATCCATGCCTACATCAAATATGACAGCTACAGAGTCTGTGACAGGAGGAGTTGCAACAAAGCTAATAATGCAAGAAGAAGGTAAAAGGAAAAGAAAGAAGGAGAGGCTCCTCTGTAAGGACCTAAAAGCCCTTCTAATTCCTGCTTTGAGCCTGGAATTGAATTTCCAACCTGAATTATCTTATGATTCTGTAAAGCTACATATAACATCCTAACACTTTCCCTGGAAGTGTTCAAGGCTGGATTGGATGGGGCCTCAGGCAACTTGTCTAGTGAAGGGTGTCTCTATCCATGGCATGGGGTTTGGAACTAGATCATATTTAAGGTGCTTTCCAACCCAA
Source organism: Hirundo rustica (assembly GCF_015227805.2). Taxonomy (NCBI): domain Eukaryota; kingdom Metazoa; phylum Chordata; class Aves; order Passeriformes; family Hirundinidae; genus Hirundo; species Hirundo rustica. The sequence goes on from NC_053488.1 coordinate 39,377,386, forward strand.
GCCATTCTGTGATTCCATGATAAATGAACAGCATAAGGTGATCACAGAGTTCAGAAGACTCTGGTACTGTGTTGCAGAAGTCACTCTATTTTCTTGTCATGTTACTCTTGTGCAGTCATGGAGAGAAAGATTAAAAGGCCACATAATTGGCATTGTCAGGTTAATGATTTGACTTAGTGATCCTGAGGGTCTTTTCAGCCTAAATGATTCTGTGACTCCATGATTCTATTTAATTCGGTTCCCATTTGCATGAATGCCAATCCACGATTTGATAAGTTACACTTACTGTCTAATAATGCTTCTATGTCTTTCAGCCCTCGAGCAAAGAAGCAAGCCCCAAGAAGCCACAGATTTACCTCCAAGTGAAAGACAATGCCTAGTAATTAACTTTATTGCATCCTTTGTAGATTTTACTCAGCGTCGTAAAGGAGAATAATAACGCAGCATTTCCTGCTGCACATTGTCACAAGGACTTACAGGATAAAGTCAGTGTCTGGGACAGATGCTGACCTGGATTAGTGAAAGAACCTGAGCTACCAGATCCTTTCACACAGTGCCCTGAAGGTGCATATTTGGGTCACGGGGCCTGAGTTTTCTCCAAAAAACTTGCAAATGGAAAGGAAAAAAAAAAAAAAAATCCCACACAGATAACCAAAGTTTTCCATCAGAACCACCACCATCTTCTACATGGCTGAAGCTATTAGTGAAAATAAAATGCTTGAACAGAGGTATGTGTGACATATTACAAGTTTGGGGTTGGTGTTTTTTTTAAGCTTTAGCAGTATAATTCCAGTAATTTTCCAGTAGAACAATATATTGAATTCTCTGTAATACTTTTGGCAAATGTTGACCTGAGACATTGATTTTATAATATGAGAAAATCTAAGGCAAGTAACAGCAAAAGAAACTTTGATAATTCATTTGAGAGTTTCCAGGCAAACAATTTCTTTGCCCAAAATTCCCATAAAATTTCTGTGCACTAATAGAAAGGTTATCTCAAAAGAGTTCACAGAGGGAGCTGCTTGTAAATATAAATACTCACCATTTCATGCAGATTAATATAAAAAAGACTAAATGAAAATAATTTTTTTTGATTGTTGTGTCTGATCCATCTGTAATGAGTTTAATGCTTACTAAAGGAAAATACATGTCAGATACAGAGCTGCAAATTTATGTCTGCATTTCCATGGACTTCAGTCCCTGGCTCTCCCTAGCTGAGTATTAAACCCCTTGAAGCTCTGTGAGGAAGTACATTTTTCAGCTGGAAAAGTGAATCCAAATCTTTCAGACCTGGGCTCTGAGCCAAGCAACATAGCTTTAGCTTTTCCCACATTCAGCATCTACTTGCATTTCAATAGCAAAGCCTGGAAACTGTCAGAAAACACTCTGGAGGTGGATCTGGTCCTTGTCTACAGCTGTATTACTGACACGTATATCAGTGCTTTCAATATACTTACAGTCAAAAGGCTTTAAAGTCTGTGGAAAGTTGTATATACATCTTTTAACAAGAGAAAAACAGATGTTCTTACAGTCAGTATTATGGGAGTCAGTGTGCTCTATCTGTGTCACCCTTAGCTGCAGGTCTTTAGAAAATTGGTCTGAAAGAAAGGACTTTTTTTAATGTAAATGTTAAGTAAATGAAGAGCATCAGCAAAGCTAAAATTCTCTGTGTTTTCACAAGCCAAAGAAATCCTGCCTTCCGAAGGGGTTCAGACGCATTGGCCTCAGAAGCTGCTCAGGCCCATATCTGAGCCTTCTGTGAGTTAAGATTTCCTTCTTTGTGGATGGTACAGAGCAGTGAGTAAGGGCAGAATATTTTCAATGAGGAAGAAGTGGATGCTCACTATTAAAATTTTAAATGAATGAGGATCCCTATCCGGTCAGAATTCCAAGATTTTCAGAGTCAGTGGGAATTTTGCCGTCCCTGAACATCCTAAAGTATGCCCACGCCTGTTGAAACCACAGTAAGTAAGGCAAGTTTGCTTTCTTCTTCCGTCCACTCCATAAGCCTTAGAGATGTGTTTTGAATGCAAATGATTTGACTAATATATGAACGTCAAAATTGCTGCATAAATAGCATTTCTTGTAATTGCTGTTCTTTGGCATTGAAGCATTTCAGCCTCAGCACCAAATATTCTTGCCAGCACATACTTGCAGCTATGTCATATGTACACAGACTGCTAACAAAACAACCCAGAAATACAGAAAATACTCATATTCAGAGGGAATCTCCAATTAAAATCTCTGTCCAGAGCCTGTAGTTTATTAAATGTTAGCTGGCAGGAGAGAGTTTCTGCCCAGGCCATGCCATGGCTGGGCTGTTCTCCAGCTCCTCACATCCCTGCCCTTACTGGTCTTGATCTCCACCAGGAGGGCCACTCATGGGCCCATGGCTTGGCCTGGCTTTGGGCCATCCCCAGGGCGCTGCCCAGTTCTGGGGCTGTGGCTGCTCATGTGCCCCCAGGTGCTCTTCTCTTCGCTGGGGTGGTAGAAGGGACCCTCGCTGCCAAGCCCTTCCCTGATGGACTCTCATGGGACCCCACAACCCCAGGAGGTCCTTGGCCCCATATAGCACCCTGATGATGACAGCTGGAGCTTCCTGGAGAACTTTTCTCCTCTGTCATCTGTTTTGTCGCCTAAGGACTCTATAACAAAATCTCTTCTTGGCATGCATGGGAGAAAGATGACTGGGAAGTGGAGGGTGTGGAAAAAGGTGATCTGCTCTGCTTTCAGCACGCAGCCGCCTCTGTCTCACCTTCAGGAATAAATGAAACTAGAGAGACTGAGACCAATGCAAAGCTTGCACAAAACCCCAAAACACAGAACCACCTGGGCTGAAAAGTTTTCTGAGATCATTGAGTCCAACAGTTGACTGATCAGAACCATGTCAGCACTAAGTGTGATGTCTAGTGGTTTCTTGAACATCCATAGCCTCTCCCTCATCCAGTGGGAGTGTCGCATGGTCATAAACAGATCAGGTTGGTCAGGCAGGCCCTGCCCCTCCTAAACCCTTGCTGGCTGGGCCTGATACCCTGGTTGTGCTCTATGTGCTGTGTAATGGCACTCAAGCTGATCTGTTCTGTAATCTTCCCTGGCACCAGGGTCAGGGCATCAGTCTTGTAGTTCTCCAGATCCTCTTTCCAGTCCTTCTTGTATATGTGTGTTGGGTTGACCCTGGCTGGATGCCAGGCATCCACCAAGACTTCTCTATTCCTCCCCTTAACAACCATACAGGGGAGAAAAAGTATAAAGAAGGGTTCATGAGCTGAGATAAGGACCAGGAGAGATCACTCACCAAATACTGTCATGGGAAAAGCAGACTAGAATTAGAGGAATTAAGTGAATTTATTACTAACAAAATCAGAGCAGGATAATGAGAAGCCAAATAATACCCTTGAAACCCCCTTATCCCCACCCTTCACTCCTTTCCAGCTCTACCTCCTGCCCTTCAACAGTTCAGAGAGGTGGTGAATAAGGGTTAGAATCAGTTGGTTCCTACATTGTTTAGGTAGAGGAATCCTTCCCCTGCTCCACTGTGGGAGTCCCCATGGAAGATGGTCTTCCATGAATTTCTCCAACATCCCCTGAGCAATTCTCCATTAACTGTTCCAGTGTGGGTCACTCTTCCGCAGGGTGTAGTATTTCAAGGTCAGGCTGCTCCAGTGTGGCTCCTGCACAGGGTCACTAGCCCTACCAGAAAACCTGATCAAAGAGCTCAAGCATGGGCTCCTCTCTCCTGCAGGTTCCTGCCAAGAACCTGCTCCAACAAGAGCTTCTCCTGGGTTCACAAGCTCCTTCAGGCATCCCCCTGCCCTGGTGTGGATCTCCTCCTTGGGCTTCAGGTGAATCTCTGCATCCCTGTGGACCTCATGAACTGTAGGGGCACAGCTGCTTCACCATGGGCTGCACCATGGCCCGCAGAGGAATCTCAGCTGTGGTGCCTGGGGCACCTCCTGCCCCTCTTTCTCCACTGACCTTGGTGCCTGCAGAGTTGTTTCTCCCGATGTTCTCACCCTGTTGTTCTATGGCCACAATTACATCAATGCAATGACATTTTTTCTTTCTTAAATCTATTATCACAGGTGTGTTACCACCATTTCTGATTGGCCCAGCCTTGGCCAGCGGCACGTCCGTCTTTGAAGCCACCATGGACTGGCTCTGTGGGGCATGGAGGAAACTTCTGGCATCTTCTCACAGAAGCCACCCCTGCTACCAAAACCTGGCCATACAAGCCTAAATACAATGGGCATCATATTGACCAACAACCTCCTTAGCTGTTAGCTAGGACTGATGATAAATGATGGAGAGCAGCTTAAAGAGCACTTCTGCCAGCTCCTGCAGTACCCTTGGGTGTATCCCATCTGACACCACAGACTAGTGATGGTCCAAGTGGCACAGCAGGTCACTAACAACTTCCTCCTGGACAGCAGGGGGTCTGTCCTGTTCACCATCCCTGTCTACCTGATCAGGGTAAAGGATCTGAGGAAAAACTAGTCTTACTGCCAAAAACTGAGGCTAAGAAGGCATTAAGTACATAAACTTCTTCTTCATCCTTGGTGACTCTGTTCCCCCTAGCATCCAATAAAGGACAGAGTTTTTCCTTGGCCCTACTTTTGTTCATGTATTTCTAAAAACGCTTTTTATTATCTTTTACAGCAGTGGCAAGATTGAGTTCTAGTTGAGCTTTTGCCTTTCAAACCTTCTTAATACATAACTTAACAACATCCTTGTACTCTTCCTGCATTGTCTGCCCCTTCTTCCAAAGGCCATAAAGCCTTATTTTACCCTTAGTTCCTGTGAAAGCTCCCTGCTCAGCCAGGGCAGTTGTCTTCCCCAATGACTCACCTTTTGGCACTTAGGGATGGCCTGCTTCTGCACCTTTAAGATTTTCTTCTTAAAGTGAGTCTAGTTTTCTTGGATCCCTTTGTTATTAAGGACAGTGTCTCTTTTCTTCAATTGTCTTTAAAATGTCACTTTCAGAATCTTCAGCTGGAGTTTGGTGTCCACATCTCACTGAGATATCAAATGAAGAGCTGATGCAGATCTGTTTTACTCTCCCCTGACAATGAAAAGTGCCATCACTGCCTGCTGGCCCATAAAATAGGCAAAGAGTGCTTCATTCTCTGGTGTCAAATACGCCACCTCCTTTTTTTTTTCAAGCTACAACTTCGTGCTGCATTCCTTATCTCCACTTCAGAAGGCCATTCATTGCCTTCATTCTTCCTTACCTGACATACTCCCACAGAAGAGTCATAGCCTCTTTTAGCAAATATTCTTATCAGGTAAGATGGGATGCTGAATATATCTGGCTACAAGAGTAATTTGATTTCAGTGGGAGAAAGCCTGAGGGAATGGCAATTTTATGCCCTGAAGGCAAGGAATTTAGACACAGATTATAGGAGATACCCACAATCATGCAGCATATTTGTGATGGAGCAGAGAGAAAAGGGCTTCTGGTTAAATTACCAGGCAAAAATAAAATGAGTGAATAAAACTAGCAGGTTTGCTTCATATGCAGGCTCACAGTTAAACAGCAGAATTCAACATCACAGAGGCCAAAATTATTAATGGATTCTAAGAAGGATCAGACAGCTCCATGGGTGGAAAAAAAAAAGGCTTCAGGTTATAGAGAATATAAAACCATATGTACAGCCTCCAGTTTAGTAATTTTGTAAGCAGCAGGAAACTGGGAGCTGGGTTATTGTAAGGAGGTAGCTATTCTGGTCTTGCCCTGTTGTCAGCTTCTAGTAGCTATTGTCAAATCTAGGATTCTGTTTTGTATGAATGCATATGAATAGATATATTTTATAGATACACATAATCTATAGATATATACATGTGTGATATCTCTCTCTGCCTCTCTCTCTCCTCCCCTCTCTGTCTCAATGACCTTATACAACGTCATTTAAAAGTCTGCCTGAAAATAAATAAATTAAGGCCTGCCTAAGAATTAACAAATTCTTACTGGTGGGTTACATACCTATTGTTGCAGACTGGAATATATCCAACAACAGCATCCACACAATGAGTAAAGCAGATGACCAGCAGGTCATCTTTGAGTGGTTTTGGCTAGAATATGAGAGAAGCATTGCTCCAGGTGCTCTGTCAGACACTGCATTTGGTCCTGGATGGAGCCCAGCAGGCCTCCAGTCAGCCTGCAGTGCAGATGGAAATCTCAAAAACTGATCCAAACTATCACTGATGGGACAAACTTCACAACACAAGGTAGCAGTGCTGGATACAGCTATGGTACTGGCATTTTGAAAGTCTATATTTCGAGGTCCTATAGTAAATATAGAGCTCATAGAGTCATCTTGTTTTCAGGCAGGAGATCTGTGACTTTGTCTCATCCTACTATGGACACACAATACATAGTGGTAGCCCCAGTGCTAGGACTTCTGCCCTTCCCGATCTCCCTAGTCACTAATATTTGTAGCTTGTAGCCCTAGTGCTTAGCTTGCAATTGCCTCCCACTTGGGAGCACTAGGAAGAAAACTATTGACAAGACACTGAGCACACTCAAGCCCACAGAAGCCTATTACACCACCTATAATTTGGACCAGAAGACTTTGAAACAAGGCAGTATCCTTTCAGCTTCTGGCACTCAAAAGGTAATTTTAAATTGAAGCTCTGTCATGGGATGTAAATAGAATGCTAATGAAGTTTGCTGAATTTCAGGTAGAAGATACACGTTGAGACCTTATACTTTTTGCCTGCATTCCAGTCTCCTCTCCTCCATAGAGAGGCATCCCTTGCCTTGTCCCTCTTTGATGCTGTGTTAATTTCATTCTGCTCTGGTGGCTATGTCCTCCCAGAGTAGTAGCTGCACAGTCTCTACATCCAGGATCAGAAGCATTTACTTGATGGAAAATTGCAATATTTGCCACAAATTTATTGGAGTACTGTATGCTATGAAATGCCACATTAATGGAACATGACTCTATGAACACAGCTTAAAGAATTCTCTATATAAATTCAACTTGTTTTAGGGTGTTTCACTATGGTTATCAAAACTCTCTGTCATGTTTTTCTTTTGGTTGTAGCTTGCTCAGCTGTCTATTCAGGGTGAAGTGAATGGATGATTACACAAGTTAAAAACCAGGCATCCTGGAACTGGCAGAAAGGAACTCAGTTGTTTTTTTCATTTGTCTTGGTTTACCTCAAGATGCCCTTTTGGATGGTTACCTGGTTACTCTTGCTTACTGAGTCTTTTTTTCCTCACAATATCTTTTTTGTTGGTGGTGTTGGTGGCCTGTTCTAGGCCATAAAAAGAGCTGGAAGATAGTACGGATAGGAGAAGAGTGCTGTGAACTTGATCTAGCAGAGTTTTCATTGCACTGCAATTTCAAACAGAAGAAAAATTTCTTCCCAAATTAAAGCTTCAGGAAAAACTTAACTCAATAAAAGAGCAATAGAATTTGCTCATGTCCCCTTCCAAATACAGAATTACAGAATCACTCAGGTTGAAAGACACCACAGTGGTTCTGGTTCAACTACCCTGCTCAGGCAGTCATTCTAGAGCACATGGCACATTGCAGGTTTGTATCCAGATGGTTTTTGAATATCTCCTGTGAGGGAGACTCACAAACCTCTCTGGGTGACATGTTCTAGTGCCTGGTCACCTGCACAGTAAAAAAATTCTTCCTCATATTTAGGTGGAAATTCCTGAGCATCGGTTCGTCCCTGTTGCCCCTCGTGCTGTTGCTTGGCACTCCCAAGCAGACTGGATCCATCCTTTTAACCCCCACCCTTTGGATATTTATACACATTAATGAGGTCCTCTCTCAGTCATCTCTTCTTGAGGCTGAAGAGGTTTGACTCCCTCACCCCTTCCTCCTAAGAGAGATTCTCCAGTCCCCTGAGCAACTCTGTTGCCCTCTGCTGCATTCATTCCTGGAACTCCATGTCTCTTGTCCTGAGGAGCCCAGAGCTGGACACAACACTCCAGATGTGCCTCACCTGGGCTGAGTAGAAGGACAAGATCACCTCCCTTGCCCTGCTAGCAATGTTCTCCCTGTCGTAGCCCAGGACACCATTGGCATTCTTGATCACCAGGACGCACTGGTGGCTCATGGACAGCTTGTTGTCCACCAGGTCCCAAGATCCTTCTCCACAGCCTGTGCTGATGCCTGGGGTTATTCCTCCACTGTGCAGGACTCTGTATCGGCCCTTGCTGGATTTCAGAAGGTTTATCTCTGCCCATCTCTCCAACCTGTGAGGTCCCTCTGAAAGGCTGCACTCTGGCCATTTCTCCCAGCTTTATGCTGTCAGTGACCTGCTGAGGAGGCACCTGTCTCTTTGTCCAAATCACTGATGAATAAGTTAAATACACTGGACCTAGTATAGGACCCTGGGGAATACCACTACTGACAGGTGCTTAAAAACAGTTGTTTAAAATGAATGGTTTTTAAAAATACAAAAAAGACAGGGGTCCAGGTTTTCATATGTTTTATGCACTATTTCTGATCATGTTATTGCTGAACTCAGAAGCAAAATTGGCTGTTAAAATGGTTAGGTCTCAGCTGAAAGACAAACACTGTGCTAACACTGACTCTAAATATCTGGGTCATTTGAGTTATTTAAAACATTTGTGCTATATTTTGAGGAAATGTACTTTCCACACTGTTTTTAGAGCTAAGTGAAATTATAATTGTGGATACCCCTTTGAATAGCTGCAAAATCTGACTGTGTCTCTGAAATATAAACACCTATCCAGTCTTACTGACTTTACTGGAATTCCTAAACCTCACTGTCTCTGAAAATCAAACTAAATATCTAACTATTCTTTGTTATTGTGGGGCACAACCTCTTTATATTTCAAGAGTAAAGGCTGATGGATGAAGCCCCCATATGGCCACTATTATTGGAATTTGTAAAAGTAATATTTACTCTCTTCCCCTCCCCTCCCCCCCCCCCCCCCCCCCCCAAATGAGCACATTTCTCATTCTTACAGGATTTGTCATTTAAGGTCTTCTAGCTCTTGAAAGCCTTTGGAAAGGTCAACTTTAGTCAAGATAGTACAAAAATAAGTTATTTCAAGATATTTCCACTAACCTGGCCAAAATATTTTTCACAGAGCAGTCTACCACATAATTTTGTATTTCCATATAACCTGGTTTATAAAAGAGCCAACCTTTCCCCTCTGTGTAACTCATCTCATGTCTAAATTTGGGTATGTTTTGTCTTTGATTCTACAAGCAGAATATGCACGTGTACCCTTCCACACTTCAAATTTTCCCTACTATACCCCTGATCTACTGTGATTTGACAAACAGTTAGTAACTTAAATCACAGTTACTTGCATTTATCCTTTTTTTTTTTTTTTTTTTTAAAAAAAAAAAAAAAAAAGCCTGTATCAATCTGGGTGAAATTCCCTGTGTGATCAGGTGGTGTTTAGGAAACTGCTCTTAGGCTGTCAAAGCCATACATATGTGCTGCAGTGCCATCAGAACACCATGAAGGGTTTAAAGTGTTTGCTTTTGTGCTTTTCTGCTTTTGGTTTTCATGCTTTACAGAGGCGGATGAAGCTTTCCACTCAGAATCATTTTTTGATACTAGAGCTTTTACCTATCCTAGTTTAATATCATGAGAATTTTAATAAAGGATAGTATCACACAAGGGATTTGAGTCACCTCCTGTGGGCATGAAATGAATGGTTTCCTTTCTTTAACATTGTGACTAGAGCACTGATTTGTGTCTCTATGTGAAATTCTAGTTGAAAACATTTTGGAGATTTTAAATAATCAAATTGTTTTCTGTAGGTTCTTCATTGTTGTTTGTCTGTTTTTCTTTTTCTGAAGGATCAACATAATTCAGCATAAACTGTTCTGCTGCAAAGACAGTAGAAGTGTCACCCATTTATAGATAACTCCTCATTTTGTGCTTAGTTTCCCGTTCTGCTAGGTATCATATGTTTAAACCCCTGAAGTCTGAAAGGAGTCCAGGAGTAGCTTCTGGCTGGTGTCTCTATAAATATACCTGGGGACAGATGTCCACTGTACAGCATAATTTCCTGGGAATACAGTCCATCTTACTGCCTTCCTGAGACTAGTGCTGAATCCTCAAGCTCAGACACAGAGAAGATATACCATTTCCAAAGTCCCCTGAGATATTTTACATACCTCCCCTGAGATATTTTACATACCATTTAATCCTTGAGAGATGCTTGATGACAGAACTTAGACTTAGACACATGACTGAATAAGTCCGTACATACAGGGCATTTCTGAAAACATTACTTTTCACATAGATATATGCAGTAGAAACTCCCTTTGCCTTTTCAATTTCCTTACTGCTCTAAACCAGTATTTGTTGTGTGGTCAAACTGCAGTCCTCAGTATCACTCATGCCATTGTCTCTGAACCACAATTTGTCTTGTCCAGCTTGGTTTGTCATTTCCACTGTAAACCCTTTCCCTCAGCCTTATATGACTGTGAGAGACTGTCTGACGTTCATTCAACTGGTGCTTTGTGGCTTTCTTTTTGCAAAACACTTCCTCTGTACAGAATGAAGGGCTATTTCTTTTTCTCTCCTCCTTATCACATCTTCCTCTCAGTCCAATGGTTATCTGCTGTCTATTCCAGGAGCAATGTAATGTATCCTGCAAGGTCCTTGAGAGGCATTAAAATAGACAACAATACCACAACTCCTTTTCAAATCAACAGCAATCAAAAGAAGGAGCATATACATAAGGAAATCCCACAAATCCTCACAAGGAGTAAATCATGAATGGTTGCCATGCTCTCAGACTGAATTTTCAACAAATAAATGATTTTTATAACTTAGCTCTACATATGTCAGACTAATGTGCTTGAATTATATGCGACCGGCTACATCATATTACTTGTGTATATGATCTCATACAGGTTGAATAAGCAAAGCATACTGTAATATACTTATATCTTATGTAGATTCCATGTATATCATATGTGAAGTTGATTCTATTATTGGTAAAAATTTAGGCCCTAGCCTCCAAGGTGTACCTGTAACCTTAAAATTTTAGCATGCTTTTGAAACACAAGCACCTGAAGTCAGTGTCTTGAAGTCACTGCACTCAAGCTGCACATATATGCCATGCAGTGAAAGTGAATTGATGCAATATACTCCATGTCTCTGCCTACATGACATAGACACACTTGATTCACTGATCCCATCCACCTCTGGGGGCTAAAAGTGGGAAGAGTCAGGAGTTCCTTGTGACCTACAGAACATAGGATTGATTATAAGAGACCAGGACTGAAAAATGTGATGCTGAGAATGACTGTCCCCTTCCTTATTTTAAACAGGGCTAGATTATAAGCAAATCTGCATGCACTTCCAAAGAAGACACAAGTTTGTGCAATGAATATAATACTGACCGCTACAAAGGAAGACAAACGACAAACAGGATTCTTCCCTTGAAATCAGACTACTGCTTGAGTAGTATTTCTTCCTTTCCGTTTGCTGAGTCACCTCCAGTCTCCTTTAGCTTCCTTCTTTCTGTCTCACCCTCTTCTTTCATTTTCTCAGGTGGAAAATAGGATGTGACCCCCTCAGTGTGTCTGTCATTTTGGCTCTTCAGATAATCTTTGACCGGACCTGACTGCGTTCCTTTCAGTGAAGCAGAGGATTGGTTTCCAGTTAAGCCTTTGGAATCCTAGTGCTCAAGAAGAATAACTCCAAGCACTGCATTTGGAAAGCTTTATTAACAAGTTGAAAGTGAAAGAAAGGTAATAATTGCATTTAAACAATCAACCAAAGCAAAGCTCACCTCTGGGTTTATAAATTTGTAGGGTAGACATAATTACAAGGGGCCTGTGTTGCTACATTGCTTTTGCTTTGAAAACCAGATTGCCACCCCACTCCTACTGGATGGATAATTGGGTCTTCATAGGTCTCTTGAATCAAAGTAGTGTTGCAGTTCAACTTTATTTCTCTAGTGCTCATTAAAAGAGAAGCTGAATGGAAAACTCCCACTTTGGGGATGGGATTAGATAGCCTGAGATTATTCCTCCTCCCATGCCCTTTCAAGGTTTTTTGTTTCTAAATCTGCTCAGCAAGAAAAAGTAAATTGCCAGAAGTGAGATTAGTGAAGAATATTGTCCCAAGGACAATAAGGCTTTATTGCGGGGCTGGTATGAGATCCCTTCTTCAAAAAACCACAAGACTTGGAGGTGTGTGAGCCCTTAATTGCCCACCTCTGACAAGCAAGCAGTGGGAGGGGGAAAAAAAAAAAAAAACAACAAAAAAAACCACAGAGAGAGAGAGAAGAAAAACTTCATTCAGCCATGAATTAGCCTGGATCAAGTCCACTTGCTAATCAGAGTTTAATGAGGATGCTGCTGGTCCTAACATATTCAAAATATTCAAAACCACCCTGGCTTCAAATTTATGCAGTTAGAATTTCCTCTCTGCTGTCACTTTTGCACACCGGCTATCACAAATCTTTAGAGAACATAATTATATCTGAGACAGGCATGCTAGGGAGGGTGGGAGAGTATGTACCTCAGGAGTGAAAACATAAGGCTAAGAGTTATTCTGCTAATTCATTCCCATACCATCCAAATTGTCTACATCTCAGCTGCTGGAGCAAATACCCCAATTGGCACATTGTTAATCAGACCCAAAAAGATTGGATATATAGTTGGATTTCTAACACTATATCACAGTCAGTCTTTTTGTGCCCTTGCTGTCAAGGAATCCATAGGATAGTTGTGTGTGGAGGCCCCAGGGTTCAAGAATCACAGGTCTCCCTGTTGGCAGCCACAACTGCCATTTGCTGCTTAAGGCTAATACAGCCCCTCTGCCAGAGAACTCAAAGTGTGATATTAGGAGATGCTTTGACTTTTGTTTGCTGTAATGAAGTTAATGAGTTAGCTCACTGCAGTGAAGGCTATGTCTTTGTGTGTACAGTGGGCTCCAGAGCACTTGCAGAAGGAAGCAGGCACTGGCAGGTATCCTTTTGATCCTGAGTCCTCATTCCCATCCTACTGCTTTAAACTAGATGCTATAAAGGCACCAAATTAAAAAAAAACCCAAAATCTGAAAAGAGAAGAAGAACTCAAGATTTAATACCTTCTAATTATGGGCTTGATTTGGGACATGGGACTCACCACATGAGGCTATAAAAAGTTTTACATAAATCTTTCTGGTTTCTTTAAAAAACGGAGAAGTTTCTATCTATCCAGAAGGCAGTATATGACCCTCGCATTGTGAGAAAAAAAGTTCCACATCATCTGTTGGCCAACACGGTTAGGGCCACATGGTTTGATCAGACACTGCTGATCAGCAAAGATGCTGCTGTTGACTGCAGTTACATTAGGTCACGTACACACTGTCTTGTGCTCAAAGTTTAGTTTATTCCTATCCTACCCTGCACAGGCTTATCAATCTTACAAACTATCCATAAGACTGCGAACTTTGTATACTGCAAAGAATGTGTTACACACAGCCTGATCCATCTTACCCTGATTTTATACTGCTGTTGAGTTCAGTGGAACAGCTGATGATTTGCAGCAATGTGAATGACAGGAAGATCAGATGCAGGAGACCATGAGTGTCTTTCCAACAAAAAAAGACTTTTCTTGAGTACTGTGTAAAAATTGCATTAACCAAGTTTCCTGTCTGCCTTTGCAGAACAACTATTCAAGATGTCGGGGAAAGAATGAATTTACTATCATATGTCATTAATAACTCTCGAGGTAGGGTTTTGGTGGTTTGGTCTTTTTTTTGGTTCTTGTTGTTGTTGTTTTATTTAGAAAGAATGTTTTCATGACTTTTGGTACTGTGGCCTCACAAAATCCAACACTGCTATTGGTTGAGAGAAAGTTATATGTTGAGGCAGGATATTTTTCATTTCAGGTTGGAACTATATGTAAAATATATACCAAGTGAAACTGATTCTAAGTTTTCTTACCCTTGACATTCATGCCATCTGTTATAGAATCCTTTTGTTCCAGAGTAACCTGCCAGAATAGAAAATCTATAATACACAATATATACAATAATATACAGTACATTTCTAGAAGCTTTAAGTAACAGCTATGAAATAAGATTTAGGAGACAAACTATTTGGGCAGTGCAGGGTGGTAGTAAGGCCTAGTGCTTATATTATAGCTACAAACATTACTAATATTTGTAGAAGGTCAGTGTATATTTCCAGATCTAAATTATTATCACAATAGAAGGCTTAGACTTTTCTATGTGTTGCCCACTTCAGGCTTGATTCTTGTATCTTTCTGCAGATGTCTAGTTTACTTGGAGACAGATACATGAGAAGGATGGAGGGGGACAATGCAAAGCCATCACTAGAAGCATTGGACCTTAGTCTTTTTATTTGCCCCAGCATCCAGGATTAATTTCCCCCAGAGCCAGTGAAACAGAGTTTAGGTCCCAATATGGCTTTTTGCATCTATCCCGTGCACGGAGGTGGCACTAGCTACCCTCGCTGAACATTCGCAATGTATGGCTGGGTATCCTGTCATGAAATAAAGAGGAACAGTTGGGACACTAGCATTTCAACTGTTTTGAGCTTCAGACTGGAAAAAATGGAGCTGTATGAAAAATCTGTGAATCAAAGCAGTCACAGGGCTGCTGTCGCTATCTGCAGGGGACTGTGTCAGCCTGGACTCTGTGACATGAAAAAGGTAGTGCAAAGAATGCTTGATCTCCTGGGAGGTGCAGGAGGCAATTTAATATCACCCCATTGGCATAGAATGAAAGTGAATGAGGGGGAAAAGAGGCCCACAGTTTACAATAGGCTCAGTAATACTGCATGCATTTTGAGCAGGCGCAAAAGAGCAGCACAACAAATGCTTCTAGAAGGTTCCTAAAAAGCAGCCTTTCTGCTTAGATAGTTTGTCAAGGACTTGGTATGCAGGACTGAAACAACATTTTAAAAGGGAAATTTCCAAGTCACAAACTTCTTCTTTGAAGGAGCTCCCAGTTCCTTCAAAACTGAGAAAGGGTTTGTGTTCATTTCAAGTTTTGGGTGAAAATTTGGGTCAAGCTTCAAGATAGTTTCTCGACCTCTAATTACTATTATTAGCACTCCTAAATGGACTCTTTAGAAAACTCCTTGACTAAGGAGGGCTGGAGTGAGCTAATGAGTATGAGAGTGAGAAGAAGGTCCTAGTTTGAATTTTAAATACTCCAGCTCACTAACTGGGGACTATGGAGAATGCTTCTTTTGGTATGGAGGGAGTTCAGGGGCAGGTGGGAATAAGAACAATATTTTTTAGACCTGTCACTTCAAAATAAACCCAATGCTTCTTTGACATGGCAGCAAATGAATTTTTAAGTAACAATGAGTAAGTTTATCCTCCCTTTAGGCACTTGCAGGACTTACTTATTTTTGTTTTTAAAAAATGATCTGGGCAAGATCAGATTTAGTAAAGAATAACATTCTTTGATGATCCTGGCAACGAGCATCTTTTCTTTTCCAAATAAAAATGAAGAGGCAGAGAGCCTCATGTCTATGAGCCTGTAATATGTTAGACCAGCAGAGCTCCCACTGACAGTATTGTTCCTACTGGACACTCTTTCTGTCTCATATTTTTGTTTTCTGTTTTTTAAAATAAATTAATTTCTTCACATTATACTCATCATTGCATGCATCATTTCTACCCTCAGGACCCATCCTTATTTTTTTTCTCAGAAGACCTATAGCCATGGCACTCTATTCAGCATGAAGACTTTTTTTTTTCTTTTTTCCCCCAACAGAATTTTTTTTTAGTGATCACCACCTGAACACAGTTGACATAAACTCCTTGTCTTTGCTGCTAAAAAAAAGAGGGTACGGAATGCACATACAAACACACATATTTATTCTTTTTTTCTACAGGACTTGGAAAAATGTGAATGTAAAAATTTATGAGTCCTGCATGAACTTAGAAATTATGTGGACTCATGCATAAACCCATGAAGACTCTGAAGATTGGGCTGTACCTAGTATTTCAGAAGGCAATTCCACGTTATGAACAACAGAGAATAAAAGGATCTCCAGTAAAATTTTCTTCTTTCTATAAGCCAAGGAATTCAGTGAATTAAAATGTTTAATTTTGACTAACTTTTGGCCAATTACATTTTCTTTTACTATTCCACATATATAGTAAATTTCATCCATGTGAAGCTTTGCAAAGTTTAAGATATAATTAATGTCAACCCAAACTTTCCCTGGTGTGTAATGTTTTTCTTCCCAGCTGTAGAGACAATTGAATCCCACAGTTCCATGGTGACAAATTAGCTGGGTAGGGATGTCTGACTTGAAGTAAATTGCACGCTCTTTTCCCACCTTACACATATGCCTCTGAGATCCTGATTGTTATTCTACTGATGACATAAATAAAGCATTATTTATATTTGAAAAATTTACTTCTGTCCTTTGCAATACTTTAGCATCAACACAAAGCAATTTTGCTCATCCTTTTGTGTTTATGGAGGCTGATGAATATATGTTGAAGGTCTTGCACCATGATTTTACAAAACAGTACTGACAAGAATGAGCTTAGTTACTCTAAACTCTCTTGGAAAGGGTCAAAATGTGGTGATCTATTATACAATCAATACACCATTCCACTGTGTGTTGTGGCCCAGTCCTACAATGGGCTGAAGCCTGTTTGTTTACTTGTGCCTCTCCAAGGAATCGTGGTACAGCCTATCAGACTGCATAAAACTGAAGAAACGACATACTGCTTTCCTGCCATTCCAGAACAGCACAATCTCTTAGTTGCGTGGTTTTGTTGACATTGTGATGGCATTATGAGTTACCCAGGGAAAGACAGGGCAATAGGATTAGGACTAGGAGGAGGGACTGCTTTTTATATTTGCTCCTACAAAATGTTTTATAATGCACTGCACAGAGTACCTCCTAATTTTTGTCGTTTGCATTTGAATTGTACTAGAGAAAGAATCAGACTTTAAAAATGAAAGCAGAGGTGAGCATGATTCTACACTGGAAAGAGACTCTCATTCCAACTCTCAGCTCTATAGAGATCTCTTTGCTTGCTTTTCCCATTTTCTGGGCAGAGTTCACTCTGCTCCTTAGGCAGAGGCAGGCAGTTGTTTTCAACATCTAAAGGACAGGAAGACCTTGAAAGAAGTTCAAGGTGCCATGCTTGCACTCTGGCTAAAGACTATGAAAAGATTTGATCAGGGCGTGGGGTGGAAACAAGTAAGAAATTTGGCAGCTGCTTTCTAAATGAGCTATGCAGTCAGCATCTTGAAACAAATTTCATCAGCTTCAAAGTAGGTTACCTAAATTTATTCCCTCATTTAATCAGGTTTAAATAAAAGCAGATTTTTGTTTCTCTTTCCCTGTTTGCTTGACATCCCAAGGCAATACTGACTGTGGGAAATCAGGCACTTAACGAGGGGAATACATGGGACATATGGAACTCATTTTCATTGGTGATAGACATGTGGCTCTTCTCCTTAGACCCACCATAACATCAGTAGTTCAAAATTAAGTCAGGCACCAGAAATGGACCATGAAGTAAGAATAATTGCCATTAAACATTCAGATTCCTACAAATCCCATAAGCACACAACACGTCTTTTTGTTTGTGGTCCTGCACCAACACTTACAAGCCTGCTAGGAAAAGGTTTAAGGATGCAGCCAAACCTGACCAACTTCAACTTTGTCAGTGATACCCACAGGTTAGAAGAAAGGATGTGGATGGTTTTTCATAAATATTTGTCCAAGTTACAGTCTCTGAGGTGAACAGTAGTTCTTGTCCTGCCTGGTACAGAGCTCCCACTCAGGAAGGTCTGCTCATGCCCTTGTCACCCCAGCCAAATTCAGAGGCTCTGGGAAGCCCAAGAGCATTCAGAGATTGTTGCATTAATTGGCTAATGAGTTCAGAGCCAAGCACATGTTTTTGCAACTTCCTTATCCTTGAGGAAGCCTGGCTAGAAATGGCTCTGCTAGCTATGCTCCTGCATAGAAGGCCAGGCCTCAGCTCTCCTGGAGCAAATGAAAAATATGCAAGGTCTTGGTTATGTTCATATTTCTCAGATTCTTAGTGCTGCTTAGGCACCTAGACATCCCAAGAAATGCCAGATCTGTTGACAAGAAGGATAGTTATTGAGAAGATCAATACTCAAGGTTCAGCTTTGAAAATCTGACCTAGAATTGTTCTAAAACAAATCTGAGTATCTCAAAATACAGATGCTTAAATCCATGGATATGTATAACAGACAGTCATTCTCTTGAGCACAGGTGCTAGTTGGTTCTGGGGTAAAAAAATGGGCCCCTACTTAAAGCTTAAGAACTTCAGTCCCAAGAGTGCAGACCATAAGCAAGCATATAGCATATAACTACACATCCTGCAACAAAGCTGAGTTCTTTCTGCCTGGCTGGCATATGTAGGGCAGCTTGAAGGCTGAACTCCACCAAACTCAGAAACAGTGCTCTTCAGCTTGACTATGTGATTTCAAAACACCAGCAAGGCCCTGCATCTTGCCAGCCTCTCATTGGAACAGTCCAAAGTGTCAGGCTCTGGATATAAGGAATAAGCCTGTGCACCTGTTGCTGGGCATCTGTATGAATACATGCCCTGATTACCTATGCAGACAATTATGTAGAAGCTCTATTATTATCCTATTACATGAAAATCCAGCCTTCAGGGCTTCTGGTGTGCCTCTGCAGGCATGGAGTGGTAGAAAAGCCACTATAAAATCATATTTGAGAAATATTTTTTTCAGGACTGAGTTGCAGAATATACACAGTGATTTAGACTAGAAAGAAAGAAAGCAAGGAAGAAAAAAAAAAATATAAGAAAAGAGTGAAAAAATATGGTAAAAGAACAAAACCTTGCATATGTGTACGTTGCTTTCAGAAATAAGAGACATCTGTTTGGGAAATGAAATCCTTCCAAAGAAATGAAGAGGGGGCAGGGGAAAAGGTGAAACATTGCCAATGAAACAGAAGAAAATCTTAAACTTTCCCACAGAAGTCTTAGTCAAACCAACACAGAAACAGAGGAGTTAAGACTGAGGGATTTATTTCTATAAAGGAGCCAAGACAAAGATTTCCAGACAGAAAAAAATGGTATCATTAAAACTGCAGGAGTCAGGAATGATGGTAACCAGTGTCATCCAGCAGGTCTGGTTACATTTCTGTTACTTTTCACTTTGTATGTGGAGAGCTTTAACAGGCCCCAAGTGTCAAAGTTATCTTTTCTCAAGATCATCTTCAGTGGCCATTCCTCCTTCGAGGCAGATCCTGCCTCCTTTTTGACTGATTTATGCAGCTCCCAAGGCACAAAATCAGCAGAAAACTGCTAGCTCTGACCCCAGAATGCTGTTCTTCTGTGATACTGTCACATATAAGCCTTTTCCCAGTCATCCACTGTGAGAACTTGTCTTGGAGAGATGGATGTTTTCAAGCTCTATTCCTCCCTAGCAACCCCAGACTGTCAAAGCAACCCTGTGGAAAACTGTCAGGCAGCATAAAATCAATCAGCCTCCAGTAAATTTGTGTGATGTGAGACACCCTGGTTTCTGTACCAGCATAGGAGCAGTTATGTGGTAACAACACCCTCATCCACAGTCCACCTAAATTGTGCCAAATACAGTTCAGCTTCGGAGTCAGAATCCACAGGTTATTAATATGGTAGAAAGAGTAATTTGAAATTTTGGTGCCTAACAAACATGCTCTGGATTTTTGTTTCTACTATACAGCAAGCTCACTGTTGTATTCACAGAAAACTGCCATAACCAATCTCCAGTACTGTGCTATTTGGTTATCCTGTTGTTGCTTTTAGTAGTGAGGATTCTATAGGCATTCCTGTGAAAATCCCACTGGCTGTGGGTTTGCTTTCTTCTTCATAGATCCACAATCTAGCTCCTTCTTTTTGACTGAATTACTAGGTTTCAAAGAAGAAATACACAGTAGAGTATAAAGAGACAGGAATCATAGTGACAGAGAAAGCACTGGAATTATAGATGCATGGTAATACCTTTCTTTATTAAGAGAAATGATGCTTTGGAGAACATATTTCTTTAGGAGTAGGCTGTTAATATCCTTCCTAAAATAACCTAAGAAGAATGCAAAGGCTCTATAATTTTAGCTTTTTATTTTGTATAATTTGAGGTGCCTAACAATTCAAAATAGGCATTGTCATCATCACAAAGCATATAAAATGTGGGTGGTGAAGACTGCAGAAAGTTCTCAGTCCTGATTCAGACTCCATTGTTGACCAAAACAAAATCTGGCAGGAATAAAACTTGCAGAACTTCTTGGAAAATGAGATCTCAAGTCATAAGTAACACAAGGAAAAGAAGCAACCAAACAAGCAAACAAAAAACAATGGCAAATGAGAAAAATATGGGAAAAACTCCAGTGTCTCTCCCTGCTCATGGCATTCCCAATGGCAAAACCATTTTTCATTCTTTTCTGCAGAGAAACATTTACAGTGTGTGAAGGTTACATTAATCATGAAAATAACTAAGCTTATTTTTTATGTAAGGCACAAACCACAAATAGAGATCTTTCCTTCAATCAGATCTTAGCAAAAATCATGCCAGAATATCAAAATTTGCCCCTATAAGAATAGCTATTATTATTATTATTATTGTTATTATTGTTGTTGTTATTATTATTATTGCATTTTTAACATTAGTCTAAACAAGCTAGCTGCAAAAGCTAGCACTCTGATTTAACCTGTACCAAGGCTGATATTCAGGATCCAGGACCCAAATGTCATTCCTGACACTTTTAAATTCTTTTCAAGCGCAATCTGGCTGTAAGTGGTAATCTGATCTGACATCTATTTATAACATGTCATATTGCAAGTATCTCTGCTCCAGAGATAACACTCTAGAATCATAACACTACCTAGATCCAATGTATCACTTTTCTTACTTAGAAGACCTTTGGAAAGAACCATACATATTTGGTGCTTTTTACTCAGTTGTTACATGTTTGAAACTGCAAAGCTGCCACGTGCACTGAATTACTGATGGCAAGATCACATATTTTTAGTTTAGCAGTAATAGTAGCCAAACTGTTTTGTGTTTTGCAGTCTGCAGTATTAATCCTGCACTTTCTCTCTCTCTCTCTCTCTCTCTTTTTTTTTTTTTTTTTTTTTTTTTCATTTGAGACAGAGGATTGTTAGGGCTCACTTAGGTTGTGTTGTTCAAAGCAATCTCAACTGTCTAGTGTTTTCATTAGGGAAGGATACATGCCTGAAAGTAGAGATGCCATCCATAAGGACCTGGGCAAGCTCAAGAGCTGGCAACATTGGGTATTTAATGAGGTCTAAGAAGACCAAGTACAAGGTGCTACACCTGGGTTGAGGCAACCCCCAGTACCAGCACAGGCTGCGGGATGAACAGATGAAGAGCAGGTCTGGGGGAAGGAATTCTGGGTGCTGATGGGTGAGGGGGTGGACATCATCCAGCCATGTGCACTTGCAGCCCAGAAGGCCAAGTGACACTTTTTACAAGTGGAGATAGTGATAGTACAAAGGGAAAACTAAAAGAGAGTAGGTCATATTGAGTGTTAGGAAGAAATTCTTAACTGTGAGGGTGATAAGGCACAGGAGCAGGTTGCCCAAATGTAGAAATAGCTTCCTCCTGCTGCTGAGGACTCCAGGACGGTGTAGATGAATGTAGACGAGAGATCTCTGAAGTTAGGTTTTAGAAGATGAGGTTTATTGTAAGGGATGTGGAGGCCTTGCTCTGAGCTGCCAGGCTGCAGCTCGTGGCAAGGCCTAGGAAGGTGGGGGAAGGGAGAAGTAGGGAGAGGAAATTCTAAGAGAGGAAAGTCCTCGGGGAAGGGTGCAAGCAGAAAGAGAGCAAAGAGCAAAGAGCAAAGAGCCCGTCCAGCCCCCCTGGGACCCCTTATCAGGGGTCTTCAAGGTGGGCTGGAACAGGACTTGGGCCAATGGGGTTACAGATACCTGATACTTCAGGGGAGGGGTACAGGTGTGGGATGAACCATACATTGAGGGGTGAGACAGAACATTCCATTTGACCTCTGGGTCTGGCTGCAGGTGACCTTCAGCTGGTCACAGAACTGTTTTCCCAGAGATCCAGTATCTAATACATCTCAAACATCAAAACTTACTTTCAATTCTATCTCAGTTACAGGTTTCACATTCTCAGAATAGAGGCAATCATATTTATAGGGCTTTCTGGCTTCATCCTCCCCAACATCTCCCCCGTTCTTATTAACAACTAAAACACTAGACACTATCTTACTCATTACTTTTTTTCACACACTGAAGTATGCAGGGAACTGCTACTAAAACTACAACTACTACTATTAGAATGATCAAACCTATCTTACAAAGTTCCTTTAGCCAAGGTGCAAAGCTCAAACCATCAAACAAATTGTCTAACCAGGATGGGTCATCCATTGTAATTTGGCTAGCTAAATCTCTCAATTCTTGCAATTGTTTATGAATGGAAACAGAGTGATCAGATAAATTCATGCAGCACAAACCTTCAAAATCTTTTGGAAAAGGTACTCTAACTAAACAGGTTTTTCAGGGCTTCTGTCGGATAGACAGATGGTATCAGAGCCTGCAGACTTAGCTAAAACAACTCAGACATTTGTCTTTGGTTAACTTAGGTAAAGCTTCACTACAAAAACTAAAACAAAAGAACAAAAGTAACATGCAAACAATAAAACTCCAGTCTTTTCTTGGGCTGTTCTTGGCGGATCATCTTCTCCTGATGATTCTGCGCAGCTCAGGTCTGGGTGCTTGCTTCTTGGTTTGCAGCAGTACTGGCTGATGTGGGGGTCTCAGCGGGCTTAGATGTGTGGTACAGTTTCACGTTCTTTGCTGGAATCCACTTGAGTCCTCTTTCTGTGGAGGCAAATGCAAACCTCTTCCCCCATGTTACAGGATTATATGGTCTTTCTAACTGTCTTGATTTTAAATTTTTAATTGAAACTGGGGGGTGTACTTTCAGTTTTACCTTTTTAGTGTTCAAGAAATGTCTGTAAATATGAGGGTGAGGCTCTTTTGCAGAGCTGTTCAGAAAATTATAAACATACTGAGCTTTCTTCAATCTCTTTTTTGGAGGTGTCACTTGGGCTTTCCCCCTTTTCACTTGGCTTAAAATGCGTTTTATGGTTTGGTGTGTTCTTTCTAGGGTATTTTTCAGCAGTTCTTTAAAATATGAAGAGCAGATGCCACTGTCCTTTATCACTTTTTGCAATTCTTTCATGTCCTGAGATGGGATAGGTGTCCCTGTTCTGGGACCTCCAGCTTGCTGGCTGAATATCACAGGCATAGCTAGAGGATTTAGATTTTCTTCTTTGCAAATTTCTCGTGTGACTTCATGCCAGTCTGTCAGTTGAAGGTCATCAGAACATTTCTGGGGACCTTCCAAAATCGGGATTGGTGCTGGTGGATCCTCAGATTTGAGACAGCTTGCATCTGCAAGGGCAAAGCAGTTCTCTGTCTGTCCTGTATTTGTTAAAGTGGCTGTCACATTCCATCCTCCCCCTTCTCGTTGCAAGGCTTGTGTGCCAAGCTGTGGTTCTGTCATGCTTGGGCACGATGCAAGATGCGGCGGCAGAGGCAGGGATGCAGGAGGCACAGGCAGGAATGCAGGAGGCAGAGAGCTTGTCAGTGAAGACATCTGAGAGGAACTTGAAGCCGCGGGAGGAGTCGTCAGGCATGAAGCTGTTACAGTAGCACGTAGGTCTGGCGGTGGAAGAGGCGCGGAAGGATACATATAAGTCGCTGTAGAATCGTGTTGCTGTTGTGCTGTGTGCAGGGTCGTGGACGGGGGAAGGGCTGCTGGAGGCTGCGGTCGTGCAGAAACTGGTGGTGGCTGTAGCATCGGGGGCTGTGCAGCACGCGCGGCAGTGTGGACTATTTGCGATGGCACTGTAACAAGTTCCGGCTGAGCGTAGGTTTCTGCATGGGGCTGTATCACAGGCGGTGACGCGGCCGGGCGCGTTGGCGCGAAATGCGAATGCGCTGCGTGCACAGGGTCGGCGTAGGAAGTCGTCACGGCGGCGGGCTGCATGGGGCGCGCGGGACGTGGCGGAGGCGCAGGGATCGCAGCAGGAACCGTGGGAGGGATCTCTAAGAAGCCTGTGGGCACAGGACACGCCGGAGCCGCGGCTGGGGGCTCCGGAGAGTCACCGTGCGATGGGGACACGTCGGCAGGGGGTCGTGCTGCGAACTCGGCCACAGCCCCGGCCTCCGGTGCAGCCGTCGCTCTGGCAGGGACGGGGGGGCGGGGTGGAACACGCCGCGGAGCGGGGACTGGGCGTGCGCGGCCATCCGCCGTCTGTGCCGCGGCACTCAGCCGCTGGTAACTCGCAGGCTGGGCCGGGGCTCGCCGCGGAGCGGGGACAGGGCATGCATAGTCAGCCGCCGTCTGTGCCGCGGGAGTGAGCTGCTCGTAGCTTGCGGGCAGGGCCAGGGCACGCCGCGGAGCCGGGACTGGAACGGGCTGTAGCATCCGCCGCGGTGCGGGGCTGGGGCACTGTGGCAGAACACGCGGCGGGGTGGTGGGCATCTCCGCGTTAGTGTGCGCAAGGGGAACTGCAGGGACAGCCGGCACCGCTGCAGCCGGCACCACCGGGTCGTAGAAAGGCGGCGGCGGCGAGGCAGCGGCGGGCACAGGCGAGAGCGGTGGCACCGCCAGCGCCGCGTCGGCCGCTGCGAGGGGACTCTGTGCTGCTTGCAAGACTGTGGCCGCTTGGTTGTGGAGGAGTCCGGCAACGGCGGCAACCACAGCCGCAAAAGCCATGGCAGGCGGAGCGGCGGGACTCGCGGCAGGGAGGGGGGGTAGAGCCGGGGCCGCGTGGTATGGAGGGGGAAGGGCTGCCGCCGTGCCGGCAGCGAGAAGCACCGCAGGGACGCTGTCAGTGGGCGGGCTCGAAGGGGCAGAGACGGGGACGGGGCTCGGCACAACGGAGCGGGGGGAGGGAGCCCCGGTAACAGGAATTCTAGCCGTGAACGGGACCGAGGGCGCGGTGGGAGGGGCCGCAGGGTCCGGTGGAGGCGGTGGGGCCGAGGGGACGGGTGCCGCGGCCACGTGGGTGGGGAATGGGGCCGCGGCGGTCGGCGGGGCCGCGGAAACCGAAACCACGTGGCGCGGCGAGGGGGGGGAGGGGGGCGGGCTCCGCTGCAGACCCGCGGCCGCGCGGATGGGATCTCCGGGAGCGGCGTGACCAGGTGTCGTGGCTGCAGAGGCATTTTTTGTAGCAAAGATCTCAGCGAGAGCCCTAGAAGCTGGAAGGAGCTCAACAACAGCGAAATTCCTTCGTGAAATATCATTAAAGAGTCTATTTCCAACTGAGTCCCAAAAGTCTCTGGTAAAGACGGCTGAACGGTCAGCATTGGGAAAGTTAACTAGAGTCCATTCTAAAAGGTCTTTCAGCTCTTGCTTATGTAAAGTACTGTGATTGCAGCGTAAAAGATACTTAAGTTTCTTATAGAGATCTCTATCAAGGGTAGAATGGCAGTGCCCCATTTTTACACCAGTGTAGCTCACCTCGATGTCGCAGAAGCAGGTCCTCACTCGAGATCCGACGTGGGGGTTGGCCAGACACTCCAGTCGGCTCTCAGGACGCTGCGCGGGGTCCCCTTCAAAGCCACGGCTCCAGGCGCTGCTCAGGAACAGCTCCTCCGTGCTCGGGACCCCAACCTCCCCTCGGCGCTTCAGTGCGGGCAGTGCAAAGCAGTGCCCACACGCGCTCAACGCACGTGGCAACGTACCACGGCAAAACTCCCTCCGTGAGCCCCAGTGGCCGCCGCTCAGCAGCAGCCGTCTGTGCTCGAGGGACGCCAGGCAAAACCTCCTCAGAGCTCCGAGTGTTCGCTACTTAGTAACGATCCTCGTGCTCAAGGTTTTGTCTTCGGCAACTTTAAAGAGCTCCAGCCTCACGCTGCCCTGCAGCGATATACTGTGCTCACGACACCGATTAGCATACAACTGGTAATTTACCGTCCATGGGGAAGTCTCTCACAGCTTGAAAGGCTGGGTCCGGCGTTTTCCACGTTGGGCGCCAATTGTAGAAATAGCTTCCTCCTGCTGCTGAGGACTCCAGGACGGTGTAGATGAATGTAGACGAGAGATCTCTGAAGTTAGGTTTTAGAAGATGAGGTTTATTGTAAGGGATGTGGAGGCCTTGCTCTGAGCTGCCAGGCTGCAGCTCGTGGCAAGGCCTAGGAAGGTGGGGGAAGGGAGAAGTAGGGAGAGGAAATTCTAAGAGAGGAAAGTCCTCGGGGAAGGGTGCAAGCAGAAAGAGAGCAAAGAGCAAAGAGCAAAGAGCCCGTCCAGCCCCCCTGGGACCCCTTATCAGGGGTCTTCAAGGTGGGCTGGAACAGGGCTTGTGCCAATGGGGTTACAGATACCTGATACTTCAGGGGAGGGGTACAGGTGTGGGATGAACCATACATTGAGGGGTGAGACAGAACATTCCATTTGACCTCTGGGTCTGGCTGCAGGTGACCTTCAGCTGGTCACAGAACTGTTTTCCCAGAGATCCAGTATCTAATACATCTCAAACATCAAAACTTACTTTCAATTCTATCTCAGTTACAGGTTTCACATTCTCAGAATAGAGGCAATCATATTTATAGGGCTTTCTGGCTTCATCCTCCCCAACA
This sequence comes from Hirundo rustica, assembly GCF_015227805.2. NCBI lineage: Eukaryota > Metazoa > Chordata > Aves > Passeriformes > Hirundinidae > Hirundo > Hirundo rustica. The sequence continues at coordinate 39,403,950 of NC_053488.1, forward strand.
CCCAAATTAGTAGGTGCCCCATCCATGGAGGTGTTTGAGGCTGCATGAAACTCTGAGCAACCTGGTCTAGTGGAAGCTGTCCTTGACATGATAGAGGGGTCTATAATCTTTAAGGTCTCTTCCAACCAAAACCATTCTGTGATTCTGTGATACACTGATCTCTTAACATATCCTGGCCTTGTTCTAATGTTTTTTTGACATCATAAACCCGAAATGTCTGAAGATTTACTTGTTAACACATGCCAAAACTCATAAGGCTATGAATATGGATAAGGAGCTTTCATTTCAAACGCTGCATAAACAGGATGATTAGTGATTAATAATTATTGCCAAGGTCCACCAAAATAAAGAGCTTGAAACCAAAGCCATTGGGTGGCTCAAAAGCAAGCCCTTGAGGGAGGCAAAGCTATACTTTGGGAAAAATAGAAAGAATTTCGAAATACATAAATCTAGGGGAAAAAAAAACTAAACCAACAAACAAACACCCCAAAAATACAAAAAAAACCCCCAGAGCTAGATCTGGTCTTGTTATAATGCTCAAGTAGTGAAAGCAAGAAGTGTTTCTAAAATACAGAGAGTAACCATGCCTTGCTCCACTTGCTGTCTAGATTCACAACAAACCAGAAACGTCAGGCAGGGAGAGTAAAGGGGAAACTGAACAGTGCCTAACTTTGTTGTGCTACCTAAAGGGGAGAGAGTATCTCATAATCAGTTTGATGAATTGGAAGTTCGACACTATGGGAAAAGTGGACCCTTCACTTTCTGGTTTTCAGTTCAAATGAACCAATTATTTTGCTGACCTCAGGGTCCAACTTTCAAAGAAAGCTGAAGACAGGCTTAGGCCTGCTGCTATGGCAAATTCCAAAATACTCAATTACTGACCTCAGGAGGAGTCAGCATTCCTGAGATTAGAGTCACTGGGAGTTTACTTCACAAACTCACTTCTAATAATATACTATAATGCAGACACCATTAACCTGCCTTTTTCAGTTAGCAAATAAGATATGTCTCAAGGCAAAATAGTTATTAACAGCCAGTGGTAGGAGTTACATCTCTAATTGGAAATAGCAACATCTGCAGGGGAGTGTAATAAAAGCATATAACAAGTGAGTGTGTTAGTAGATTACAGGGACTCTAGGTAATTGTTCTATAAGACACCTTCAGCAGAAACTATGAATATTTCAGGACTTCATAGGTCTAGACTAATTCTGGTCACTGAAGAGCGTCCCAAAGGTCAACTCTGTTCTTACTAGACAATTCAACTAGCATTAAACTGGCAGACGTCCCAGATTTCCTTATTATTTGCACTGCATTTATTTCAATGTTTACACTATTTTGTAGCTAGCTAATTCTCTTCTTTTTCTGCCAACTCATGTAAGGATGCTGTTCAATAACAAAGCCCATTCACATCAGTTGCTTGACGCAGAGCTATTGTGTCCTAGCTGTCAGTTATTCTACAACATCTTTAGGCCTAAGTTATTATAATATGAGTGACCTGATGGTTCTATATACAAAACTCTTCCACCGCTTTTATAATTAAATGCACAAAGCAAAAGCCTGAAAACTGAGCACCTGCTGAGCACCCACAAACTCCTGATGAAGCCTATCGGTATTGCAGATATAGAAGCTGAGGTCATACAGGAAACATACAGGAAATGTTCAATATTCTCCACATCTGAGGTCATATTTTGCCTTCTGGATCAAGCTGCACTTCACACAAGTGGAAGAGATTTCTAGACGTCTCATAGATTTTTCCTAATTTCTCCTTTTACTCAGCTCTTTCTGAGTCTTTTCCGTGCACTTACTTCAGATGGCTGAAGAAAGTATGTAGTTTACAGCTCTTCTGTATACTATTCTATTGTTTGTCTACAGTTTGGAGCTGAATTTTATTTTTTAGGTGCAGTGTTGGGTTTTATATTATGACTTATCATGTGCTGGCTATTCTGTGGCATGGGACTTCTCCAGATGGACAGCAAATATATATTTTTGTCACTTGTTGCAACCGTGTATTTGGCTCTTTGTTTCCAGAAACAGCAGTGCAATAGATAAGCATAAATAAGCATGTTCTTTTTGACTTTTTGCCTTTTACTGTCTGGAACCAGATTATATTTCGAGCACCTTTTCATTCATTTCCATGCAAAGTCCATGAAGGGAACAGCCCACATCCATTCAGCAAAAGCAAAAAAAAAATCTATTTCCATGTTCAGATAAGGGGAAAAAAGCATCAATTTCCTTGTCCCTGAAGTTGCAGATGGTAACCATGGTCACATTCTGAAGTTTTATAGAATAATGCCTCTGTCCATGAACTTCTTAAACAGGCAGTCTGCCAGGGGTATATGTTGCAGCTGATACATCTAGGGGCCTTTTCAGTTCTCATTACCACCCTCTTATTTCTTATATCTTAAACAAGGTTTGTTTCAGTAGGACTACCACAGCCATCACAGTAACATTTAGAAAGTTAGGTGGTGAAGCAGCTCAGGTGCACAAGGACTGCCAGGAAACAAAAGGAGCATATAGGTGCCTTCTGCTTCTTCATACATCTACTCTGAGCTTTGTAAAGATAATAATGTCCTTTTTACTAGATATACCACTTAAACTTACAAGCTGTAAAAAGAAAGACAAAACCCCTTAGGTGGTTTGAGAAGCAGATGAAATGCTTATTAAGCCTCCAAATGTTCCAGCTGCACTTTCAAGAAACTTTGGCCAAGACTGGTTTATCATATGGGACTGTTTGTGGAGCTGTTTGTGATATTCCAGTGGGGCTATTCCCACTGCATCTTTCAATTTCCTTTGTCAGAATCTATGGCTCTGGTCAGACTTCTTTGTGTTTCCAGGAAAACATGCTAGCAACTGCTGGAAAAGGGAGACAGTGATGTATACAGTATCCTGAACATCAGCTCATAAAATTGTGAGTTTTCTCAAAACTCTGTAATACGGCTGCTTTTCTTTGTTGCTCTTCTCTGGTTGTAGCCAGATTCCCCATCCCCAGGATAGCTCAGAGGAGTTGGAAACAGAGGGTCAGATCTACTGCCCTGCTACTAGTGAACTGGGGCAGAAATCAGCCACTCATTTAATTTGTGAACATTAAAAAAGTCAACAACAATTTCTTTCAAATCTACAGCCTGCCCTAAGCATGTAATGTAGTCAAATTAAATCCCTAATAAAGTATCTATGAAATGAAAACCAAACATGTTGATCTTTTGTAGTTTCAGCCTCCCCTAATGGAAAATGGCTGTATTTCAGTCAGCCACATGTCCAAACTGTGGTTGTTCTCACAAGTCTGATTTCTTCCCTTAAATAGGATCCATCGGAGAATGTGACACTGTTGTTTCTCTTTTTGTAGACCTACATGACAGTCAGAAACAGCACACAAATGAGCTCAGCCTTGCGACTGTGGTCTCCCTTAGAGACACTGAACCCTTCAAGAAAAAGATGAAGACGTTCAGACATTTGGAGAAGACAGCAGTGCTGGGTTGCTCAGAGCACCTCTGGCAGCCAGGGATAATGGTGCAGTGCAGCATTTTGGCATGCCAGCAGTACTGAAGGCAGCTTTGAAGAGCGAAGTCCCTCTAAACCACCAGAGTGGTGTAGAGAGCTGCAAGCAGGAATCACAGCTGAGCACAGATCCCTGAGTGCAGTGTCCTTAAATGGGAGAAGACAGGATGACTCCTTAGCATCTCCCACCTAGTTGTCTGCTGTTACAGACACTCAGCATGACACAGTAGAAGAGAATGGGTGAATAGTTACAGGGGTCTAGTGACACTCTATTTAACATTTCTTTTAACTCTCTTTGCATTAATCAGGCTTTTTAAGTGGACCCTGATGCAAATATGAATTGAGTCTCTCTGGAGCTGTTTGTCTGCTTCCCTGGGAAGTTTTTGCACATCAGAGACAAAGCTGGGTCTTATTATAGCATCATCTGACCATGAAAGACGAAAGTACTGGAATAACTGGTGGTTATTCAGACATAAATAACAAATTGATTCTCCTGACTTCTGCCTCACCTTCTCTCACCTTTCCTCGGGAAATATCAGTATAGGGCAGATTGCTAGAAAATATTGCCAGAACTTATCTCAGTGTTTTTGTCTTTCTGTAGGTTCATGCTATTTGCACAGTCAAGGCGTCAGGATTTTCCTGCTTTGCCGACTTTCTTTTACTCAGCCTTCCAATGCCTCTAGTTTCCCAGGCTTTGACATATAAACTGATGCGACCCAGGAAAATATTTTTTCAACTATTTATTTTGTGAATTAAGCATTGTTAAGCCTTGCTGTTTGTACCCTTCTACAAAGAGTAAGTCAAAGTTCTACAAAGCTAAGTCAATGACTTTACGTAGCAGATGAAACTGGCCATGATAATTTTAAACAAGTATTAGCTATTCATAATAGTTAAATTGTCCCCATGATATTGATAGCAACAGCTGGTGTTCACAGACATGGTTTCTTTTTTGCCTTTTATTGCATTTTCCATGTGGAACAGCATTCCTGTCTGAACAGTCGCTTGCACCTAATGTTTCCTAAAAGCTATAGCTGAGTCACTCTGTGCTTTAGACCTTCCTCAAGACATCAGGAATTTTTTCTCTTCTACCATATCTAGGGAAGGGGGTGGATTTTAGACTGCTTCAATATGCCCTTTCCTGTGCTATTATCTTTCCTGGAGGCTGACAATTTTGTTCTGTCTACAGACTTGATGCATACATACAGACTGATCCTGATGGCACTGGTGGGCACTTGGCTAGTAGTTGCAGCTTGCTGCTGCATGCAGTGATGTGGAATACAGCTGTCAAGTCCTCTCACACTGTCTGTCCCAGGTCTGGTTTCCTCTGTAGCGGGTATTCCCTGCATGCAATTTCATCACATCGCCACAACTGAAACCCCTTTTGGGAATCAGAGAATTGTCATGGCCTTAGTGAGAGGTCAGTTTGTGCAGCAGCCCTGGGTAGGGAAACAGCATAACGTCTCACACAGTTACTTGAAGACAGTAGCTGGAGAGAGATGAGAGGATCTGCTCCGCCCCTCCCAAGTGGTTCTGCCCCTGTGAGCTGGGCAGAGCCCCCTGGGAGCCGACCTGCCCCTATGGCCCTTGGGCATGCTGGGCTTCTGCCCAAGGCTGTGCCAGCCGTGGGCCGGTCCTTTATGCTAGCGCTGAGCAGAGTGTGAGATGTGCTCCAAGAGAAGGATCAGTTGCCAGGAATTAGTTACCACGGCAACAATGCAACACTTTTCTACCGCAACTGCTCCTGCTGACCTGGTCAATCAGCATTGCAGTTTTAAGAACACTTTGTTTCCAATAATTTGCTCTAGCATTCTTCTATCCGCAGCTTTTCAGAGGCTGGAAATGTTTGGATATTAATGCTTTAAGCTACTTTTAAAATTATGAATACAGAAAAAATGCAGACACTTTTGTTACAGCTTAGCTTAAGCTAGCCTAAATTCTTATTTTCTTCCAGGCCAAAAAAAATTTTAATCAGCTCCTTCTGAACCTGGCGATAAAATGCCCCTCTGGCTGAAGGAGAAAGAGTGTACACACTATATAGGCCAAAGAGAGGCTTTCCTCAGGCTCCAATGGTCTGGAAATCGGGGTGCCTTTTGCTGTGATTTGGCACTATTGGAGTCCCCTCCCTACTAGGTGATCAAGTGAGCAGAGGCAACCATGGTAAGGTTGTTTGAGTCAATATGCTTTGGCTGTCAGAGCGCTCCCTGACACATGGCCAGGATCCAGACGCTAGAGCTGTCTCTTTTGCAGTATCATAGTTTATGCCCTTCTACACAGCCTGCCTGACTTTCAAGGGCTCCTCCACAAGTACTCCTGGGTTGCTTTAAAAACTCAGCACTCAGCACCTTGAAAATCCACACCTTGATTTCACACCTAGAACAAAAAAGCCAATACCCTACTCCATTTTGACTGGGAAAGGTGGGAATGGACCCCCCCATCAGAAGAGGTAAATTAAAGGATGAGAATGTAATTCATGAAGGAGATGAACAAGAAACACTGGCTAATGAAACTCCAGGTGTCAAAGTGCATAAGTGATGTTCCACTTAAAAGATGCTAATTTACTGCTGCTCAGGTATGCTGAGTCTTCTGACTTTAAAAATCCTGATGGAGAGGCTTTTGATAGATTTGAGTTACTGGGAATGATGATTCATTAAAACCACAACTCCCGTGTAGAGTCCCCCTACTCCTGCTTATGCAGCAGTATTTCAGATTTGATACTGTCAAAGTTATTATTTTCACTTATTAGAAAGCCATGATGTTTTACAGACACTTAATCTGTTTCTGATGAATCATTGAAGGAATTAATGACCAAGCTCACCTCACCAGGAGTTTGGAGGCCAGGTGGGAGGGGGAGGCTGGCAGGCAGGGAGAGCAGGAGGAGGAGGAGGGGAAGGAGGAGGAGGGGGAGGGGTTACTTGGAACTGGATTGTCAAAGGTAGGTCTTAGATGTACTCACAGGTAACAAGTGGATTAACCAGTTATTGTGCACCAGATGAACTGTTGTAATCAATCCTGCATTCATATTAGTCCAGCACAAACTAAATCTAAACACAGCAGCTGACTCTTTTGGTAAGGCCACTCACGTGGCCTTGAATCTGCCTTTAGAATTCAAATACAGTCTCTTATGATCAGTCTGTCCGATGTCAGACAGGATACAGACAATCACACTCACTCTTAGAAGAAGTTAGAGGGCATGGAACAGGTATCAAACGTGTGATACAGAGGAGTTAAGGGACACAACAAATTTAGGATTACAAACTAGAGCTGCAGTTAAATAGAGGAGAGGCGATCCCTAAAGAGACAGGAGCAAGACATAAGGGTAAACCCATAGGGAATGTCAGGTCAAATAGCTGAACTTGTTTCATGTTCTTACCGTAGTCTGCCCAGGACATATTAAGAGAATAGAGAACTGTTGGGCTGGATGTGGCCTGACAGATATACTTCCAATATTTAACATGTAGGCATGAATGCTTCCAGTATTTAAGATGTAGGTATCACTGCTTCAATTATGTCTCATTGGTTTCAGTTCGCCTGCATGACTTGGAAAGGGGAGACCAGGTGATGGCTTGCGCCATGTGGAACTGTCTATCACTTATAGTATGTTGGAAAGAATAGTTTTCTGCAGTTATTGAGAAGCTTCCAAATGGGACAAAGATGTTCTTTGTCCCTCTGATCAAATGCAACGACAAAAACAATGATGATAATAAATTTTTCAATCCCTACAAGACCTTTCTCCTTCAATTTCTGCTTTAGATTTCCAGGCTTATCTAGACTGAAAACCCATGGGTTTTTTCCTGTTGTGTGATCAGTGATAAACTTCAGTCTGAGCAACTTATTTAATTTTTTTTCACATATATTAGGAGAATTTTAGAATAGGAGAGAATGAAAATAAAGGATCCCTTAGAAAATTCATTGGCTGGTTTCAATTCTGGCCACCTGCACACCAGACACAGTGCTAAACCAAGATGCAACCGCAGCTAACAGGAAACCTGGCTAGAACTGCGCATCTTTCGTTACATGCTATATTGCACAGGGAAGTAAGGATATAAAAACTAACCTGTCCAAGTAATTTTCTTTGCTTTCTTTTCATGAAGGAAGGTAGAAATAGGGATGCCAGAGTGACAAGGAATTCTTTTTAATCAGCTGAGCAGATGATCCTCAGGTGGTGTAAATATGCATTGCTCTGGGGCTGTATGAACATCAGGCTAAAATACTTGATGCCCTGATAGAAAACAAGCAGGAAATGAAATGAAAAGTCTACTGTAAAATCTAAAATGTAAACAACACACACAAAAAAACAAACACAAAACCCCACAATGCATAAAATTTATAATCAGAAGGTGTTAATTCAAACAATTTTGACAAATCATATGAAATTTCAGGTCGGAGTCAAGACAGAAGGTTTAGAAACTAGAATGTACTGCCATTTTTGTACTCTCTGCTTATGCCTCAGTGGAAAACAAAAAGCAGAATTCAGCCCTAAGGGGCTAAAATATACATATACTTCAAACTCAACCCTTTATTCTGTTGTTTTTTGACACAGTTTGGGGTGCTTTTTTGGAAATGTGGCAAAAAAAGTTTCTAATGAAGCAGGACATACACTTGTGGTTTTTTTTTTCTTTCCCTATCTGAATCCAAAACAAGGATAGATCGAAACTCTGCGTAACATTTGCGTATTAAAATAAATTATTCCTGATGATTTTAATGACAAGTTTCAGCTTGATGTGATTTAAAATGGGCAAGTTACAAAGCCCTAAAAAAATGGGGTTTTATAATGGAAATGCTGACAGACCCTTAACTACAGCAGAGTTTCTGGGCGCCACTCTAATAAAAGGTGGCAAGGATCCAGAAGTATTCACAGCTGCGTGTCTAAACTTTATTAAGTATCTGACTATAGTTTTCAGGTCCTCAACCAGATCATAACTCACTTAATTCTGACACATTCCAGTTTATAATTAGTGTTGTACTAATATGTTACTAACTGGTACCAGCATATTCCTATTTTTTTTTTCCTGTGAAACAAGGCTGTTTCCCAAAATCAAGGATGCACTCTCATTGGCAAGAAACGTCTGTGCCTTTTTTTTTTTTTTTTTTTTTTTTTTTTTTTTTTTTTTTTTTTTTTTCCCTTGGGCAAAAATAATTCATATGGTAAAGGCCAATGTCTGTAAATGAAGCCTGATGAACACTGAAATATCTGTCATTTCCAAGGCAGAAGAAATAAAGCAATTTCCAACTTTCTCTAAGCAAAGTATTTTATTTGCCTTTGCATTCAGGGAGAAAGAAAATTGTTCTTAAAATACATCAGTAATAGTCTGCCATTAGGAAATAACTGTATAAACAAAATAAGTAAACACAATTGTTTCAGTAATTTGCCAAGTAATAAAGTAAATGTACAACTTTAAATCTACTGTAGAGTGCCTGCCACCTTACCCAAGCAGGACACTTTGGGTAAGCACACATTTCCATAGTTAATGTTTTATGGTACTGCCAATTTTTGGAACATGAACACTTTATATGTAGGATTGATCATTATTGACACTGAAATCCTATCTTCATGTTTTCCCTGCCCTTGGAAGTTCATTTCCAGTGGCTGCCATTCATTTCCAAGTTGCTTCATCTGTCTGGGCTCATACCTGGGCAATGACCTCTGCTGATGGTGGTTTTGGAGCAGCAAAGGAAGGTGTGCTACTATGGTGTGTAATAGAAATTTCCAAATACTGATATCCTATTTGAACACTGTTTCTGGAGAGCTTTCTTAGGGTGCTTCTGCTGAGACCTGGAAGGCCATGGGAGCAGCACCCATGGTGAAGTAGCTATACTCTTTTGACAGTTCACTGAAAGACTGAATTTTCATTGAGAATTCTTCCATTCCTTCATAGAGGGACAACCCTTCCTCTCCCTTTTGGAAGTATAATCTTACTGTTCTTTACAGCTAGGATGCTAAACACAACTTAAAGCAAAAATCTAGCAGGATTTTGCATTCTGCAACCTGAATTCATGAGGAACTGAAATCTTAAAATATAAGCTTTTAGCTATCTGCATTTGCCACAGCGACACAAGCAGGTATATTCAGTTGCTGATCCAGTAAATCATTTCAGTGTTTATGGTAAAAGACAGGATAAAGTATTTATATTTTATCAAATGTAGCAATAAAGAATTTAAATGGAGATTCTGTACTATGAGGTAGATTAAATGATCATTATGGTACTTTGCTTTGACAGTACTGGAAGACAAGACAGATAATATACTTGCATGGTGATTGTTATTGTATTATATTCCTAGTTCATCAAATGCATGATTTGGAGTCTATGAATAATTGTGGAAGTTTCTTTAACACATTGGCTTCCTGACTTTCTGTAAACAGTGTATATTATCTCCTCAGTGGTTGAAAAATTATCACTATTCAGTAACTAGATTTTAGAGAGAAACAAAGGTGGACAAAGCATATATATCACAGGGTTTTGTAAAAGTGAAGAGAACTAACTTTCTCCTTCATCATCAACTTTATTTCACAAGAGGCTTTACATCCACTTGAAATGCTGCCCCCCTCCTTTTATTTTTTTTCTGATTCAAGGCCACAGGCACAACATGCAGCTGCTTAACACTCAGCCCAACATAAACCTTATAGTCTTCAATTAAATTACAGACTAACGTTTGACTCACATTCAGACAAGTATGAACATACATGGAGATGACAACAGGTGATAATTCTGCAATTTTCAGAAGAAAGTAAAGGAAGGAAAGAGTGAAGAAGACGGAAAACAAATGAGATTAAAGAAAAACAGTTTCAGCTCTATATTTAAAGAGGCTTTTGATACAAATTGTGGAAGAGCTGACGTCTATTAACATATTTTTCCATTTTCCAAATTACTGCTCTTAGAAATTGAAACAACCTTAGAAGTCAAAAATAGGTTTCCTATCTGCCCAATATTTGTACACGAGGCCTAAGTGTTTGCTGCTTGGTAGGTTTGTGTTATTTCATTTCTACATTATAAAGAATGAAAAAAATTTGCTCTTTTTGGCCTCACAGTTTGTTCAAGAGTCCAACTGCTAATCAACAATCACTAGTCTTAAGGGAGTAAATTATAGATCTACCATATCTATGGCTGTGTCAAGCTTTCTGCTGAAAGGAGAGAGAATTATTTCTATTATTGTAAAAATTTCAGTGGATTAGGCTCAGAAACACCAGACATTGTTTCTAGGTAAAAATGAATTTTCTTAGAATTTACTAAAATTATTAGCTTCTTTATGAGTTGAAACAGCTTTTGGACTATTTTTAAAGTCTTTAAGGAAACTTAGTGCACGGCTCAGACCTGGATCAAATCCAAAATTATCTTAGTGAGATCACAAAAGCACATCAAAAATTGGGCTGTTCTGTCTGGAGAAGACTCTGGAGAGACCTTTTAGCAGTTCTTAGAGGGGGGGTGGCTTAAGGGGGCTTAGAAAAGGAGATAGAGAGACTTTTATATGGACAGATAGTGAGAGGACAAGGGACAATTGTTTTACACAGAAAGAGGGCAGATTTAGATGAGATATTAGGAAGAATTTCTTTACTCAGAGACTGGTGAAGCACTGGACCAGGTTGTCCAGAGAGAATGGATGTGGCATCTCTGGAAATGTTCAAGGCCAGGTTGGATGAGAACTTGAGCAACTTGATCTAGTGAGTGACATCCCTTTCCAGGGCAGGGGGGTTGGAACTAGATGAGCTTTATGGTCCCTTAAAAATCAAACTAACCTATGATTCTGTGATTCTAATGTACACTTTATCTCTGCCCACTGCTTTCTCTCAACAGTTGTCTGCCATTTTGCTCTTTTGAGCTCTTTCCATTGGTTTTTATAGCTAGAAAGTCTGACTTAATTTCTGAAAGGTTCCATTCTACATGTTCAGAGTTTGAAACCTTCATGCACATGGTCCAATGTTCCCTTCTGTAAATAAAATTTAGACTATTTTTGTGTTTTTCTTTTCTTAATGGAAATTAAGATTCATGCAAAAACATTTGAATCTTCAGGAAATGCATGTCCTGGAGTTATTTATCTCCTCTGAAACAGAAAATTTACTGCATCTAAATAGGACTGAGTTGCTTTAATCACTGGCCTGTGTGTAAAAGGCAGGGAGACATACTGATTGACTAAAATGCTATTTGGCAATCATTTTGTCTTCAGTCACAGATTAAATTGTTTCATATATATCATTTTTCAATCTATCATTAGTATTTCTCTCTTTCATCTTCCTTTGTCTTTCCTGTTTTCATTTCAATTTTCTGTTGCTGGAGACTTTGAAGGGAGAGCCAAAATGACTATCATCTAGAATTATCAGTTCTGTGAGCAAAAGTACTCTCCCAGCACTTCTTGGTGAATTTTATTTCCTTTTCTGGCACTCTGTTCTCTGCACACACATGCACAAAATGGTGTGTGTCCAAGTCCTCTGCAAGATGAACTCCATGTCTGTGGATGTAAAAGCAGAACTTTCTTCTGCTCTAAATGATCCTGGTTTTATCTTTAACTTTTGCCAAGATGATGATACAACAAGCAACTATGTACAGGGAGAAAGTGCAGAAGGCTTCAAGACTGATCTTGAAGATGAGGAAAGATCTTTTTTTCTTATATTTCATTTACTCTGAACTCTTTGCTTTAAATAAGGTTGCAAAATTTCTTAACATTCAAATCATGGCATCTGGTCTGTGCTTGTCTGAACTTTCGCTGAATTTTCTTCAGCTCAAGCCAAGAAGATTGGTGCCAGAGTGGTTACCACAATTGCTGATACTTGATGATGAATTTGCTGAATCGTGGAAGAAAAAACCAAGAAGTGAGGCACTCAAGCACTCATTTTTGCAGAGATATTTGTGACTTGAGGTCACCAAGCCTTTGACTGTGCTTTTGAAAATACTTGTTTTCAAGGGAAAAGTCCAACTTATGTCCTTGTCCATGACATGCTGGATGGGCAGAGGTGCTGCTTTGCTCTGCAAGACAGCATGGAGATGAAAGCAGTAGAACTGAGCTGGGCAGGCAAGAAGAGCTTTAGTTATATTCAAACACAAAGAAACTGAGAGTGAGACAGCTAAATGACAGAAGCAGGTCCTTACCTGCCTCCTGAGGGCCTCCACAAACTATTTCTCTGCAACTGCTTTGTCTTTTCAGGATCACACAGCGCTCTCCACCATCAACACCACCCCATTTCCATGTCCCAGTGTGATGTACTGGGAATGTGTCAATACTCAAGAGCTGTGGGACCCCACCAGCTCCCAGAGCTCCTAGGGCAGGGCTGTCACTCATGGAAACCTCTGCCCTGGCCTGAGTGGGACCATTTGGCCCACCATGTCCATAAACTGTTTCCAGTGCTGCTTCTTTATGCTTTAATGAAAGTGAGCTCAGCTTAAGAAAAATATACTGTATTGAATTGTAAAATTCCATTGTATGCCATGATTAAATAATTTTCAAACATTTAGTCATGTGGAGTTTTGTTTCCTTGTTTAACACTACTGGTAACCAAAGCCAGTTTTTATCCAGACCACATGGTACAAAGTCATAAGAAAAGAAAACCTTCTAAACCTTTGTAATCTAAAATTACGCTTGCAAAAAATTATCGTATATCTTATTTAAAGTGGGGTAAAATGCTGTGTGTGGTTTCTTTTTTTTAGGCAACTTAAAAATCTTCCATTCACATTCATTTCTGTTACAGCAGAATCCAAGAAGCTGAGAAAGAGCAGATGTTGCCCAAATGGGATTAATTTACCCAGACTGTTATTTTAAAACATAGTGAATGCAAATGCAGCATTTAAAATTGGTCATCCCTCAGGCAATATCTTTTGCTGAAGCTATATTAACCATTTTAAAACAATAGTCTACAGTATGCAGGGTTAAATTTCCACATCCTCTCAGAGTTCCTCCTGTAGCCAGTCAGCTTATGCTTTTGTAACTATACAATTAAGCATTTGTGCACTTTCAGGTGCTCTCAACTTCATCTCTGAGCATCAGACCTTCAGCATTCTGAGCTAGCCAAAGATGGTTTATTTTATGGTCTGTTTTTTCGCCTTATTTCTTCAGTCTGCATAAAGATACATAATTACAGTTGTTCTGTAGAGATGTTGATTTTCTCGACATCAAAAGTCTTCTTTGCCATTTTTGTCTAAACTTTCTGTGGAGTAGCAAACTTTTCTTGAGTTTCTGCTATCAGGGCTATCAAAATGTTCAAAGTACATAGAAAGGTTGTGCCTGCAGCATATTTTCATGCCACGTAGAGACATTTGATTCAGCTAATATATTGAACACATCAGAACTTAACTATATATATTACTCCTCTACTGTTTACTGTAGAGTTTATCAACACATAAAAAAGCACCTCAAGAGCTGACTGACAGCTACAGCAAAGCAGGTAACAGGGAAAGCCAAGGCAGTTGGTCAGGGACACAGAAGGATGTATCACGAACAGCTGCAGTTTGTACCCACAACATTCATCACACCCATGCATGGATGGCTGCCTGCATCCCTAATCATACAATAACAGAGTATTCTGAGGGACCCACAAGGATCATCTAGTCCAGCTCTTAGGTAAATGGCCCACATGGGGATAAACCCACAACCCTGGTGTTATTAGCACTGTGGTCTAACCAACCAAGCTAATCCCAGTATTTAATGCTGGTGCCCTTCCCTCCTTGTGCCATCCCCACCACTACCACCCTCCCCACAACCCTCACTTTCACACAGAGGTTTGTGACTTCCATGGGAGGAGAGCAAAGTACAGAGCAGCCACACAAGTAAGAAGCAAAAAGGAAAGGATGGGGTTTGACGGCCTGAGTCTGTGGTGGCGGGGAAAGGAGAAATGGAAATATTTGCCAACCCAAGGAGATCCCATCCAAGGCAGTGGTCATAGACTTAGCAAAGCCAGCAAGCCCCTTTCAGGAAGCACACTAACTATATATTTTATGTAGCATTATACATCTGACCTAATTACACAGAACTGCCCTGTGCCTGGGAAGTGCCTACATCTCTCTCTGTTGACTCTTTAAGGAAAGTAGTGTTGATCCTCTGAATCATACCTAAGTGAGATGTCCAAATTTGATGGTGTGAATAACCCTCTAGGAGTAATAAATAAAACTGTGCACAGCTTAGTACTGGCAGGAAGTATGTTTTGATAGTAGTCATGTTTACAATTCCCAGCTGAATAAGCATTACTCTTAGATTTGACACTGTTATGAGAAAACTTACAGCCTATAATTTCAGTATCTCTTTCTACAAATGCTGTAAGGTTTACATAGGATTTCAGCTGCTTCCCTAACTGTCCTGGACAGTTGTATTTGCAAGGCCAGGGTTTGGAAAAAATGTCTCTTTATGCTGCCACCATGCACACCAGGAGTTCAATTCTGAATTAAGATGGTTAATGTCTCCATTTTTAATTCTCAGTTTGAGGCAATGAAAGGTCATCTGACCTTCAAGAAGAAGGTTAGTCTTCCCTGAAGGCCAGGCTCCATTACTGCATCTAAGGATGAATATCCCAAATCACTACTCATGTTTGAGCTGTTTCTTCTACTTGAGCCATGGTTGTAAAAGATAAAATGTGCTCTTAGCTTAGTGGTCTTCTATAGGATGTAGCATTTTCAGGGTTCTTTCCTGGTCCCTCTTCTCTGCTACAACTGTGTTGCTTTCAATCCTAGTCTGATCAACTAATTTACCTTCAATACTTACCTCTGACACGACACACAGGGCCAGAAATAAAAGCAATCTAAAAGTTGCAGAAAGCATAACTTATCTGTAGAGTGTTTAGTAAATGAAAACATAAATGGAGAAAGTGAATATTCTCTCAGAATGGAAATAAAAAGCCACTCCTGAGTAACGGGATTTGAAGATGTTAAAAGTTTCTTGCTTGCTTAAAAAGCACTGCTCTTGGCTTTTCCTTTCTCTGGATTGACTAATTGCCTTGTCATCTAGCTAGCAGTAAGGGTGCCGTTTTTGCGTTCCAACCTTTGCTCCCCTCCTGGTTAAATCATAAATACACAAGACTGAAAGCATGCTTGCTTACACTATGTATATTGCAGCTGTTTTTCTTCTGTGGTCTACCTCCCATAGTTCATATGCTATATATAGCACATTATATGTGATATAGTTGTCTCCTGTGCAAAAAGAAACAGGCAGTAGAAGAGTAGTGTTAAATCCTTTCAGTACCAACTTAATGTATAAAGAGCATCCTCCAAGATTTGGGCACTAGCAATACAGAGATAAATAGATATGCTACCTGTCTCTTGGTCACAGTGCATTGTTGGAGCCGAGAGAGACTTGTCCATTAAAATTTGTCACCTTGAACTATTCACAAAGGAGGAAGAGTGCTTTGATACTCAAACTTTGAGCTGAGAGAGGTCTTAATTCCTTCCTGCTGTTACATGCACTTCATTATGTTACAGTATGACTACTGAGCCAGGCTTGCAGAGCACAGGTAGACTTCTTGGTCACATCACTAAATGCAGAAATCTTAAGCGGCACATCTGGGTTCATCTTCTAAAAAAAAAAAAAGTGAAATAATATGCAGCCAGTTTTATGTGCTCCAGGAATTTACAAGGATAGATGCCTTAGAGGAGTAGACAGATAGAAGGAGAGAGAGGGAGAGAGAGATAGGCATGCAAACAGGCAGACATTAGGAAATCTGTCCTTGACCTTCATATGCCAAAGAAATTATTTTTGTTTGAGGTGGGGGAAAGTCAACCCCTTAAGGGAAAACAGAAGTGGGGAGAGAGGTAATAAGGAAATGAGTCAGACACAAAGAATTGTTGGCAAATGCAGGCACTTCCTAGTAAAGGAGGACAGTTTTCAGCTGATCTAATGTTAACAACCACAGATAACATGCCTGGTTTTTATTTAGTCCCTCTTGTAGCTAGAAATATTAGAGTTTAATAAATGGGAAAAAAGTGAAAAGGAAGACCCTTTTCTCTCTCTTCCCTGCTTCCCCAAATCACACAGGGGAGCTGAAAATCTGAACCAGTGTTTTAATTTGGGTGTTATCTTTATTTGGGTTTGGGGTTTTTTGCCCCCCTCCTCCCCCCCACCCCCCAAGATAGGTGCTTTGAGAAGTTGTTTCACTGTTACCATTTTAAAAAGGTAAAATATGTGGTTTCTTCACAAAGATGTTTCTAATCAGATTGAATTAACTTGTGTAACTGTATAAATACCATGGTGATAATTGATATTTTATTTTAGATGTTATTAACCAAGGCACACTGAACTACTCTAGATTCACTGATAAATCCCTGAGGTCCTTCTTGCTCCAGAATCTGCTGGGTCTGAAAGAGCCAAACAGCTCTTTACAATTCTTCCAAGCACTCAAATTGCAGTCTGCGGAGATGGTTGATGCCTTATCCAGATCCTAAACATTACAACATAACCAATATAGGCTATATCAAAGCAAAAAACCTGTGGCTTACCACTATTGCTAAATCAAAGCTGCAGGTATGAACAGCAAAAACACTGGGGGCACCTGCAACTCAAGTAGAAACACTTATAGTAAAAATGAAGACAGACATTTTTGCTGCCTTGGAAATAGACTATGAGGGAAAATCAGGAGGCCCTGTGCTCACAGGAGTATACAATTGCAGTCAAGGATAACTAAAATTAAGCAAATGAGGGACAAGTGTGGAAGTGTGGATTGTGAGAGAAGATGAGCTGTAGCAACACTGATTAATTGATTAATATGTTGGCATAAGCCCTTGCTGAGAAGTCACAATCTTCAGCCACTAGACATTTGAAGTCCTGCTTTTCCCTGTGAGATACTGACTGAATATACTGGTCTGAGTTTGTATTTGTCAGTCTGCAGAATCAGAAACTGGGAAGACACCTCCATGTCTTGACTCCCAAGGTACAGAGGTGTTATAGACCAGAAAAGCAGAGCATCTTCTCTAACAATGTCACTAGAATTTGAACAGTTAAACAACAAGGTAGGTTTTTATTAATCTCATTATCAATCACTGCATCCCCATTCCCTTGTGCAGTGGGAGGGGATTTTTTCCTTATTAAATATATATAGACTTGATTTTTAGTACCATTTCAATTGTAGCAGCTCATCCACATAATTTTAACAATGTCAAAAGCCAGTGACAGCAGTCTCTTGGCTAGTTTGAGAGGGGGAGAAGGAAACTAGTGTATAGGTCCTGTCTGCCCTTCAATGACATCTGTTTCATAGGCGGTCAGACAAGGCTAGCCTGTATTTGGTCCTTTTTGCTTTCACCTACTAGTGTATGAGCTTAAACCATTGTCTTCTTTCTTAGGTACAGCTATGAGGAGATGTTGTGCCCAAATGAGGAAAACTATGCATAAAATTTTTTTTTCCACGAAGGCATAAATGTCTCTTTGTGCAAAGTTTGTCAGGGGCTAAGGGAAGACATTTTTATCACACCTCAGTGTTGAAACACTGTGATTGTGGTGAATGAGTCTAGTTACATTCTTTATTCCATATGGTTCTGTCATGGGTGTTTCAATACACTTTTCAATACACATTTGCAATATAGATGTCTCTCTTGAAGTGAAACTGTTGATCCTCAGTTTTGCTTTGGATGTCAGAAAGAATGAGGGCAAAACCAGCCAAGCAGCATCCTCTCCTATTGTCCTGGATGTTGCTAAGATGCTCCTAAATGATAACAACTCTCTAAGGATACCTATATGTGGAAGAATCCTCATGGAGACATCCTCACTGGAGGGAACACACAGTGACCACCTAATTCCACTGCAATTCAGTATAAGAAAATCCAGTATTACTGGTTGCTAATAGTCAGCCCAAAAAGTCACAATGCCAGAAATAAAATTTAACAAGAAATTAGCACTGACATTGTTCAAAATGTATATTTTGTATTACAAACATATTTCAAAATGGAAAAGAGCATTTGGAGATATGTACCTGACAGTTCAGTGCTTTCTGTGAGTCACAACATAACCATTCTGCTTGGTTTTTTTCCTTCTATTCAGTGATTATTATAAACTTTTGCAACTAAATCTTCTGGAGAAATTACCCCAGGCACAACTAGTTTATTGATTCATTTACTGGTTGTGTGAAAGTATGCAACACAAGGAATTCCTCCCATTCATCCCTTTTTTTCTCTGACAGGATATACAATGCAACACCACTAGATGAACTACCAGAAGTTCATTCACTCTATTGTCTTTTTAAGCAAGTTTGGTGGTGGAAAAAGTAGTAAAGCAAATCACTCCCACCAACAGAAAACTGCTTCAGCCTTTATAAGCAACTTTATGCTGACAGGATTCGTCAGACCTGTGACACAGGTAGCAGTCTCTCTAGATGAAATAGCAATCCCCAAATATCTTGAAAATATTTTAGGAAAAAAGAGGTTAGTTTAGTTACTTCAGTTGTGCTCCAAAGCATTTCAGAGACCAAGGTAAAAGAAAAAGACAGCTTGTAGTGTGCCTCTTCCAACTTTCTCTTACCCGTCATCAGCTGGGGTAGTCCTTGATCTATGATCTTGAATAATTTTATAGATGGTGGTTGTATTAATATTAACAGGATTTCTGAGCAAAGATGAGGGATACTAATGTTCGTGTCTTCCTGTAAAGCTTCAGCTAAAAGCTTTGACTAACTAGTATTACCTAGGGCTTTCAAAAAAACCACATGGATGCTTGACCTGTAAAAGAATCAAAAGGTACAATATTTCTAAAACCAAATATACTGGAGAAAATAATCAAACAGAGCATGCATTTTCAATCTAGGTACATATTAACTAGGATTAATTACAGACCAGCATTTGAGAGACAGTTTTGCTTTCAGTCATACTTGTGTAGGCTTACTAAGGACAGCAGATTTAAAAAAGTTTGAAGAGTCATTTGTTTGAAAAGTACATTTGGCCCCATTTATTCACTAAGGGTCTGAAGATCTGGGCTTTGTTTCACATTGCTATATTTAGGGATATATTTTCAAGAACAATTACATTGTCAACATCTAAATTGAAATCTGTTGAAATACGGGTGTTACTGTTCCATTTTCACTGAGGGTTTGTGTCTCCACAGAGGCACACAGCTAACCTGATGTGGGGGTTATACAGAACAATCTTAGCTTTCGTCGCTGAAGTCCCCGTGAACCAGGCCCATTCTGTGGAATTACTAGGACACTGCCAGATGGCACCACAATGAAATTGTCACAGAGTAGGTAGAGATTATGTTATCCTCACTGGGTCCTACTTCTATGTTTTTGTTTAAGCATAAACACCATATTCAGAACTGACCTGCTGCACACCTGACCAGCAGCAGTTTGCCTCGTCCTTTCTTGAGCAATGGTAACTGAGCATTGTTTGAGGCGGATGAGGAGGCTTGTGAACCTGTGGCGGTGCGAGAATTGTTTTATTAGGTTTTTATGAGAAGTTTTATGTTATGGTTCAGTTCACTCTATCCCCAGTTTTGTAACAGTTCTGTAACCCTTTTGTGTTTTCTGTATAACAAGGTGTTTTGTGTCAATCATCCCACCCCTCACCTGACTTGGAACATCCCCTCTGCACCCCCCCCCCCCCACCCACTCAGAGGCAGCCTGTCTATCACTTTGGGACCCCTCCCCGAGGTTGTGAAACCATTTGGAGAGGGCTTCAGGTGATAGGTCCCCTGGGGAGAATTCCTTTCTTTTGGGTGTGAGTGGTCAAAGGTTTGGGGGTGGGCACACCTTGTTACCCCCTGAATCCCCTGATTTGTTGTCTTGTTGTAACCTCCCCTGAACCTCTCCCCCAGTTATAAGGTGGAGGAGGGAGATTCAAACTCTCTCTGCTCTCTGCTCCTCTCTGCTCCTCTCTGCTCTGGCCTCTCTGGCCTGCGGTTTGGACCAGCTGCGGACTTCCCGCAGCCCGGCCTGAATAAACATCTTTTAACCTGCTGAGCTGAGAGCCATCCTTCTCTGCTGCCGCTGCTGTCACGACACTATTTAGTCCAGCTGCTGCTGAGAAGCCAAGCCAGCAGGTAAAGATAACCTGCGTGCCCATCCGAACTGGGAACACCTTGTAGCTGTGCGAATCTGAGCTAGCCGGAGGCCGGCGCCCGGCTGGTGCGGGGGACAGAACCAGCTATGAGATGAACCATTCTCCTATGAGTACATTGCTGTAACAAGCACTCATGGAGTGTTAGGCTGAAAGAAGTTCAAGCCTCATTCTCATCAGGCAGCTGCCAGTAGTTCCATTAATTTTACACCATTTACTTGGTAAAATAAGATAGTCTACATCAGGCCTGTTTAGTCATGTTTTTAAGGCTAAGCAGTGACTGCCTTGGAATGGAAAGAGTTATTGTTAAAGATCTCCTTACACAAGTGAGCAGGACAGCCAATCAGATATGTGGCATTTCCATGGGATTCTGGCTTTAGGGCTGCCTATCAAATGGATCATTAATGAGTCAGGTTCTGGCAAAAGCACAGGAAAGCCTCAGGAGGAAAACAGAGAGATGAGCTGGCATTTCTGGTGTTGATGTCGCTACTTCTAGCCATAAACTTCACAAAGTGTAAAAGGGCAAAGAGCCAACTAAAAGTAGAAGTCATTCTTGAGTAACTTCCCCAGAAATTTTGTCAATGAAGGGCTCTTTTCCAAAGATCACTGTAGCAGAATGAGACCTATCTGCTCAAGGTCTCTCTCTATTTGGGTTTTATTTCTCAAGATGGCAAAGGAAGCCACACCAGCCATATAGCATAACCCCATGGCAGCTGTCTTATCCACTTCAGCCCTCCTCCCATGCCTAGGAGACAGAGGCTGGAGCCAAAGACACACTCATTTGTCTACTCAGGTGGCAGTCTTCTATGAAGGGTAAGTTCATGAATTGAGGTAGATAACAGAACAACAACAACAACAAAAAGGACCAAAAGAGAAAGGCCAGAAGCACCATGGAATTTCATTTTTTCCCCAAAAGAGAAGAAGTAGAGAAGGATATTGATGAAGGAAGGAACATGAAAGACTAGCATAAGAAAGAACAGAAGGGAAAGGTGACTTCAGCGTGATGTGGTGGAGAGTAAAGAAAAGAGAGTGAGAAAGAAAAGACACCATTGCAATATCCTGCTGAAAATTAAATGACTTACAATCAATATCGCAATTTTATTTTTATTATCATGCTTGATTCTTGATGCAATAATGGATACAAAAGAAATGTTCTCTAAACATATAGGAAAGTGTGAAATTAATTCTTCTCAGATAATTCTTCTCTCTTAAAAAATCCAACAACACTGTTTAAAGACATTTTTTCTTCTTGAAACTAATCACAGAATTTTCTTGTTAGTTTGAATATAAATTAGAGAATTTCTATGAACAATCCTACATGCACAGCATTAAGTTTCAGAACAAAGTAAGTATAGAAACATTTGGGAAAAGGATTATTTGGATGATACAAGGCTATACTAGAATATCTTAGCAGAGATTCTTTCCCTGCTACATAAGTAATGCTTCATGAATCTCTAATTACTTCCAATAATGTAATTACTACCACAGAGAAGTGACAATGTCAATATTGGAGAGCATTTGCCTTTTATACATCTTTATTCATTGCAGAGTATTCTACGACTTTCCTTTCTGCAAAGAGTTTTGGGACAGTGCCATCTTGATTATGAGGCACTCTGAAGAAGTCTTTTCCATTTGGCAAGCTTGTGGGACAGGAAAAATTACTTGAAACTCCATCTGATTTCATGACCTTCTCTCTAGGATGAAAGTTCAAGCAATCTAGGATTTTCTACTGTCAGAGGCAACATGAAAATGGAAACCCAATCCTTATAATCTCTGTATCTGTTGCTGAAGTGCTGGACATTGTCACATCTTATTATCATCTTTGGATCCTCATATCCTTATGTTACTATTCTATCCTGACACTGTGATCATGTTGTTGTATCATTTTCATAGTTTTTCTAGAGAAACAAAACCACCCCAGAAGTTGGTATGTTTGCTGCTAGAGTTTGCTTATATCAATCATAAGCACATCAATTATGTTAAAGGTAAAGATGCTAAAGAATTCAGAATTTGGTCATGAACATAGTATTAATTTTGTCTAATGTACCAGAGTCTGCTGAAGCCTCTCTTATGTTATACCACCTATCCACTGGATAGGTGGTATAACAGTAAAAAGAGAATGGGAGATGACAAGTAGGCCTCTAAAGAGGGGACTCAAATGTTGATTTTTTTTCTTGTGCACCATAGGATAGAAACAGAAGTTAGAAGGTAATCCTGGAAGAATGAAGGATATATTTCATCTTTGTGTGGTTTCGGTTCAAGTAGTTTCATCATGCAACTTACTCAAAATAAAATTTTCTCTTCTAGTTTTGATTTAAAAAAAAAAAAAAAAAAAAAAAAAAAAAAAAAAAAAAAAAAAAAAACAAACACCACCACCAAACCAAACCTGAAAATAATTACCATGGGGGACTTTCTTCTGACTTTGTGCCCTGAAGATGAGCTTCCAAGAAACACCTCTGAAAGGCTCCTCACCTTGGGGCACTAATAAATTTTACCTCCCTTACTCATTCCCATACTTTCTAGATGCGTATTTATGCATGTTAACTCAAATATGTTATTGTCCAAACAACACACTCATGGAAACCAGCCTAAAAAGAATAGCTTTAATTTTTTGGCTACACCTGAGAAGACCTGTTAAAGAATTTAAAGATGTTGCACACTTAGGTTTATGGAAGACATTACTTGAAAGTTGAAAGTAATTTTAAACTCTGTCTCAGTAATAAGCTGAACATAAGTTTCAGCAATGTTTACTTTCTTTTGTTGAGTCATATGATTGCACCTGATTTCTCTTGAATTTTGGTCTTTTCCAATTTGTGTAATACCTCTTTCCAATAATCTTGTACAAAATATGAACCAAGAACAAGCATTATTATGAAGGTTTTCTGACTAGGACATCAGCAAGCCAAAGACTTTCAGATTAGACTCTACAGAAAAGAAGCTGTCCTATTGACACATTATTGAAAGATGTCTTCCTTGAAAATTCCATCAAGCTGAGCAACAGTCTCACGCCATTAAGCTGAACAATTGGAGACTTTGCCTCTGCTACTTAGAGCTGCAGAGTGTTTGAATGTTTGGAAATACTACAACGATTCACATGAGTAAGAGGAAAACAAGCAAATGCAAAGGATGGGGAAAAGCATTTTCAGTGTTTGTTAGCGTAGAAGCTTTCTGATGCACCTCAGAATCTTTTCTTCAGTCACCTTTTTGAGGTGTGCCTGGATGAGGTGATGCACACAATGAGATGCTTTTCCGTTTCCAGGCTTATGTGCCAGCTGCAGCCGCACTCTGAGGAGCTCTGTTTTTCTAGAAAAACATAAGCAACGCCTCATTGGTGTGAGAAAGGCTTAGCTATACTGCTTTCAGTGCAGCTTGAACAATTTACTTTGGCTCCAGAAAGTCTTGCACAATGAACTCACATTCTCTTTGCAACCGAGGAGCAAAAAAATGTGAGAAGAGATTGGGGGTTTTGAGTCCCCATAACCATAGTTTTAAGAGTTCTTTTTGAAAGGAAAGTACTGTTTCAGGAACAATTTAAGATTTCTGAACAATTTATGAGCATACATTTCTGAACAGGAAATTGGTTCAAGACACAAGTTATCACTTGCAGATCTCATTTATATGCAGCAAAAAGATCACCTACAGCTTTCCTGAGATTGGCCTGTGCTCAACATGCCTTCACTGATTACCTGAGTTGCCTGCAGCTCTGTTTTGATTGCACAGACTCTATCCCCAAGGTCTCTTGCAGGAGAGGGTTACACAGAACATGCTGTTCCATAGGAACCCCTTTTTTGACAACGAATCTGTCTTCACTATCATGTCTGTCATACCACACATAAATCAATGTCAATATACCATTCCAAAAATAGTCTGGGCCTGCTTTACCTTCAGGCAGCCTCGGACAGTTGGCACAAACTGCCTCTGTCCCAAGACCCAGAGAGAGGCAGGTGTTCCTTCTGCCCGGCCAAAGTTTTGAACATTTGTCAGCTGAAAAAGAAATTTCCATGGAGAAGTGATATCTTCCTGTATTTGACCCTGGGAGGTTTTTTTCCTTTTCCTTTTTGGCTTTGTGCATCTTATCTGTGGCTCTTTATGCCCTCCCAGTCTAACTAATTGATTCCTTTCTCTTGCGACGTTTTTGTAATTGGATTGTAATAAATAATACCCTGCTGTTTAAGAATGTGTCAAATATTGTTTTAACTTGTCCAGTGCAAAGAATTGAGAACTAGAGACTGAATCATACAGCATCAGAGAATTTTGCTGGTATTAAACAGACACTTAATAATAATTCAGCTGTCACTTACATCTGCATAAATCCAGTATGACTCCACTGGCTTCAAGAACTTTCTCAGCATTTACACCAGTCTGAGTGATGGTAGATTTTAACTCTTCATTCCTGTGGTGAGATAGATGAACTCCAGGCCAAGATACACAGACTGCGTTGGGAAAGCAGTGAGTAATGCTACACATTAATTTGAAGAGGCTAAATTAAAAACACTGATGGTTGCCTGAGGACACTCTATTCATAAAAAGGATGGCTAAGAAGTACCCCTTTACCTAGTACCTAGTATTGCAATGAATCTTTGCCATGGATAAAACCAGAAGTTTTTACATGTATTTCCTAAACTTGGTAAAGTATTATTTCCTGTACAAACACAATTCAAATAGTAAAAACAGGCTTCCAGGAAAGACCAGACTTTTCTTAAGAGAGCAATTGTTTTCCCTATCTCTGTGAGTCAATCTGGTCCCTGGACTGCTCCAGTCTCCTCTCACTGCAGCAGATTGGCCAACCGCGCCAAATTATGTGTCAAGACTTTTGGCAGTGCAAGCTATTTCCCACAGAACACCACACAGAGAATTGCACTCTTCATTTAAGTCACTGACTGGACTGGAACCATTGAACTCTTTTATACAGGATAGAAAAGCTCGTGTTTCAGCTGTTATTTTGCATGGGGACTTCTTCTTTCATTATTGTGGCCACATACCACTGGCAGTTATAAAGATTAAAACCAATGTTTTAATCCACACAGCCCCTTGACAGTACTGTCCGCACATCCTAGGAGTAAACATTTTTATTCAACTGCTTCACAACTTTATTTAAATAAAAAATCCTAGAAAGTAGATATGATGTTCTATACTGCCTTACCTGTAACAAGAATGTGCAACCACTCATTTCATATTCCCACTTAAAATCCAGAACATGAATCACTACGACTGACCCATATAGGAGGGTCAAAAATCTGTTTTCTTTCCCTCTCTAAAATGCCAAGAGAAGTGCAGGATAACAGTGACTCACGTTAATCCTAGCTGAGGTGGCTGAACCCTGGGAATCCAAAGAATGACTGCTGTTTCATACACTAATTGGAGATCCATTATAAAGGCTCCCTTCAAATGAGGATGTACAGGCTTGTACCTCTGGCGTCCTGGATAATATTCTTGGTGGCACATGGTAGAAATCAGGTCTCAGCTAGGGAAACCTGACCACAAGATGGATTGCTGCTGTAGACCCAGATCTTTTCTCAGCATGGGCCCAGAAATCCAGAAAGTTTGGATGTCAGTGGTTTAGAAGCAGCACCCTGTATTGCTAAGACCTGAACTCTGTCCATAAGGCATACAGTTACAACTTTTTTTTCTTGTCCCTGTAGTTCATATTCCTTTGGTTTAATTTAGGATATGTGTAAAAGTGCACACATACTGTTGATATATATGGTACAACTTTAGATTGAGTGTGAGGGTTTGCTCTGGAGCCACAAGGAAAAATGCAACTAGTTTCTATGCATTTCCTGGCTAAATTTGGTCCACCAAGATTTGCAGCAGTGCCTACCTGATAGAGATGTGTTTTTAAGGTCTCTAATTTTGTCTTGAATAATATTCAGGTCTGCATTTCTAGTTCCTGTGTCTAATTTAGGAAGATCCTCTGGTTTTCTGTCCACTTTATGTACATCTTGGAAAATAAATGGAAACAGGCATGACTCAAACAATAAAAATTTCTAAATAAGGAAAAGACAGATAGGCACTTTTGGAACATCTAAATGAAAACCTGATACAGGAAGAAGAAATGAGTCTAGCAAATAAACTTCCTATGAACTGAAAGATCAAACAGAATCAAAAGCTGAGCAGTTAATATAACACATATTTATCGCCTATGCTGCAGAATAACAGCACTCTCCTTGCAGGCAGAACAATCAGGAAGAGCCTGAAAAACTTATCACTAGAAGTTTTATGGTTTTTTTCCTCCATTGCTCACAGTCATATGTAGCCAAATCTTCAAGTCTTCACCTACATTATAGTCACACCCAGCCAAGAAAAAATTGATACTAGGCATATATTGTCACTAATGCATACAAAATATTAA
Organism: Hirundo rustica; assembly: GCF_015227805.2. NCBI lineage: Eukaryota > Metazoa > Chordata > Aves > Passeriformes > Hirundinidae > Hirundo > Hirundo rustica. Next base: position 39,430,740 of record NC_053488.1, read on the forward strand.
GGGTGGTGTTCTCACAGCTATTGTTTGTCAATAGGGAAATTCATGGCCTTTTGAAGTAATTCAACATCTTGTTTATAGTGAAGTTCAAAAGACAGTCATGCACCTAAATTACTTATACTGGTTTGAAAACACTGCTCTAGAAGAACTAAAGTGAAGTCACAGGAGCTTGGCCAGAGAGAAGCAGGGTTTCAGATGAGAGACCTATAGAAAGTATTTAGTTTATGAGCTAAAGTGAGGTTCCTATGACTGCCAACCTGCCTCATGCCCTGGCTTGTGTCTGACAGCTGTGCAGCACTCTGTCTCGTGTATCATTGCCAGAGATCTCAGAGCAGGAGCTGTGCTGACAGTCCTGCCGGCAGTGCTCAGGGCTAGGTGCATGTCATTCCCCTCTCACAGCAGAGCTGGCTGTACAGCATGGTCTGTCGTTGAAACTTGCTCCAGATAGTAAACAGAGCAGGAGAGATTTGCAAGATCCACAGGGAATGTGTTTATCAACGTTACTCCTCTATTTTAATAAGCACACTCCAAACATGGCAGATGTAACTCCAACAGCTCCTGAGCTTCTTGCAATGTCATGCACAGAGCCAGGCCTTACTGGAAGGAAATATGAATTCCCATGTTAGGCTTTTTCTTTCTGGAAGCCAAGTCAATGTAATAGTCACCCTTTTGATACTCATAAATAAGTTAGCACAGCATTTTCACTGTTGGAATTAACTGAGTACCTAATTACAGTGATAGAGAGCTATTCTTTCATGGCCTAATTGGAATATTAAAATACTGTACATACCCTCCACTAAGGCCCATGTATGTCTGTGTGAACATTCTTTCTTTAAAAAACTAAACCAAAACATCAATATCACACATGGGCTTATGTGTTGGATAAAGACAGGGGAAAACTTGTGTATGTCCTACCATGAAGGTATTTTCTGTGAATTGGGCCGTAAGATTGCAATTCTAAGAAGCCACACAATTAATTCTTCAGTTATGCAGTCCAATTAGGACAAATGCCTCCTTTCTAGTTTAATTAGAGATGGGTAAGCTCGTTTGAGCTTATTTGTATAAAATATGTGCTCATTAAACAAGGCTTGGATTTTGTTCAGCTTGTTAGAAAAGTTGTAAAAAAAAAGAGCTTTCTTACACTGGCTCTAGCCTTTTTAACCCTTTAAAGACCACAAATCTGACAGTCTATCAGTTGCCCTCAAACACAGTACACTTATTTCTCCCAGAAAAAGGGTGATTGTGCTACAGTAGGAATATTTGTAAACTCCAAGCTGCCATGCAGATAAACATCTGCCACCATCAGATATCACTTATTAGGACATCCTTCCCTGGGGGATAATGAAATATATAAAGGGCCTGTAGGCTTTGGGAATCTTTTTTCAGAGGTTCCTGGCAGCAGACTGAACAAGAAACTTTGTGACTGACACATAGCCTGTGTACTGACAGAAGAGTGGGGACTTATGAACCAATATGCAGATACTTCTGTGGGGAATGAAGTAGAAAATTTTACATGAAAACTATATTGTATGAAGTCACAAAGGCCACAAAGTCAGTTGAAATATCCCAAGGAAAGGCAATGCCGATGATGATTTGAGGATACTCTTTCCCCCTTTCCTCCTCTTATGTTAATTATTTCTTTTGTGAGCTCATCCATTCAACAGAGAGTAGATCATGGAAGCGAAAGCACATGCATTAATCTCACACTGAAAAATGCCCAGAAGCAGGACATCATTTATTCAAACCATACCTTCAGAAAATCAAGCACTCCTTGTGATCAGGGCAGGTTTTCTCCAGACATGCTTCTTCAGCCTTGGCTCTTTGAAGGGAGGAAAGACTGAGCCACTTTCCAGGCTACGTGTGGACTTACCAGATACCGCTGAAAGCACCCAAACCTTGGCAGAAGTCCTGGCACAGGGGCAATGCCAGAGTAGGAATCTCCCAGATATCTAGAAAAGGCACAAGGGCAAGCTGTCAAAAATTAAAGTCTAATTTATCCCTCTTGGAGCCACACATTACCCAACACTGTCAGCAAAATGGACAGATGGAAAATACAAGCACATACAAAAAGCCTTGGTCAAATGAGCTCTGGGGCATGACACAGCTATCTTACAAATGCAAATCCACCTCTTTTCTCCTGCACAGTAAGGGGGATTAAACATGCAACAAGTGTGCATTCAAATACTGTGTGCACAAACACAGCTCTTGCCCTTTGAAATCCTAGCCCTGAAAGCCTCTAGTTTCTGCTGCAATGCTTAGAGCCTTGGTTTTAGAGGCACAGAATGAGGAGAAAGCTTAAGTGTGGTTCCCAGGTGATTTCTACAGGGCAAAAAATAGCCCATAGACTAAACAAAGCTTGGATTTGGGGTTTGGAGCCCATTGTTCAAAGGCTGAAGGAAAATGCTCTGCAGTCATGACGGTCTTGGCCAAAGAGCTGCCTGTAGCCATTTGCAGGTTGACAAAATCTCTGAGAGGGAAAATGTAGCAGCTGTACAGGATGAAACTCTAGGTTATGCATTTGGGACCACATTAAAAGTCTGCTGAACTTAATGGAAACCTGGGCTTCAGAAACCATACAGTGTCATAACAATGAGATACAACTCAGCCTTACAAGCAGAGGTTTTGGCTTTCTCCAGAGCTTGGTGCTGAGCTTCTTACTGTCCCAACACCCACATTCTCAGGCTTGCCTTGTGAGTGATATAAAGACACTGCAATTTGTGTAGTTTTATTTAATTCCTGCAGATCTACCATGACATCATGGTATTTATGATCTTGTATTTTCACAGGTGTCACGTTGTCATCTCTTAGTCTGAACTGTTGCTTCATTACAGTTAAATGGGATGGGGTGGAGGGGAAATGCTAGTTTTGAGCTGGGACCTACTGGAACCAGTCATGTTGCATTGGAAAAATAACCCAATACAGACCTTTTTTCAGCCACATATCAGAGGAAAATAACAGCATGATTTCACTTTAAGGGTGTATGCTGGTCCCAAGACAATTTTTTAATTTCAGAAGAAGATTTCCAAAGTAATTGGCCAAAATATAAAGGGGAGATCTCCATAATTGGTAACCTGAAGAGCAGAATTATTTCCCCTTTTCTCTCTCACCCTCTTGACCAGCAACTTGTAACAAAAACTACTGGCAGACAGCTTGTAGCAAACACTAAAAGAGATGACCGTGACCTGAGAAGCGGAGGTCTCAGCAGCAATCACAGGAGGGGAAGCTCCTAAGATGAAATTTTCTCTTATACCTGCAAATGAATGATACTTTCCCACAAAGGAAATATTTTTTCTACTCTAATTTTCTCGAATTGTGAGAGCCAATTGAATGATAGGGGTCATTTTACTGTCACTGTGCTTGTCCCTCTAAATTGGATTTCAAATACTTCACAAGATATTAATAAAATACATAGGCCAAAAAAAAAAGAAGAGGAAATACAACAAAACAATACAACTATATAACTATACAATACAATACAACTATACAATACAACAATACAACACAACAATACAACACAACAACACAACAATACAACAATACAACAATAGAGACATGTCTCCTGTTATCTAGGAGCCTTTCAGAAGTTTTTAATTTTTTGTTAGGTACTACACAGGGATCTATATAGTGTTAGTATTACTATGACTGCTAAACAAAAGTCTAAGTCTTTTCAGCTGGAGTTCCTCTGATTTCTCTTACTGAACACTGGCAACTCATGATTTCACTTCAAACGAAACCTGTGTGTCAGAGAAGTGACTGGTCTAACTCCCAGCTCCCATGTGTCTTTGTCCTCATTTTATCTCAAACTTCACTGTAACTGTCAATATCCTCAGAAAAGGTAGAATAAAAATGTGTAAAATGTTTACTTCTCGTTTTCAGGTGGTATAAGATACTATATCTACTATAAGTTACAATGAAATGTACCCTTTTTTTTTTTTTTTTTTTTTTTTTTTCCCTAACCACAATCCCATGAACTGAGAGGGGGAGGACACAGTTCTTCCAGTTGACACTTGCCTAAATATGCTAAATTTGCCCCAAGCAATTGCCTTCTGGGTAAAAAATCCTTTGAGCATGCACACAGCCCAGAGAGAGCATGAACAACTGTCCTGTCATTAGCCAAGCACTTGGAACAGGAGTTATGCTGTGTGTCACATTAAGGAACATTTACAATTGCAAGAGGTTAAAGGCAGAAAGGAAGTGTGAATGATAGAGGTACCCCTGGAATTTGGCTGATAGATCACAGGAAAGGCTGAGATGTGTGCAAAAAGCTAAGAAAAGCACCCAAACTGAGAAATCTTCCAGGACAAAGAATATGTTTGCCTACACCTGCTGGATTTTCTATGTGTCCTAATATATCTGAGATTGAAGGGAATGTTTTTCATTAGAGACAGAGAGCACAAGCATCTCCCCATCATTGCACTAAACAAAGAGGTATGAAACTGCTATGTCCATGAAGCTATTAATGAGGTTCTGATAATTCCAGCCAGATCTGAGTTACTGACAAGGGAATTTTCAGGTACTGCTATTTCTTTTGGGCAGTGTGTCAAGGAGGATGTGCAGCTCTTTTCTTGGCATCCGACAGCAGGACTCTCCCTCAGCAGAGATTCTTCATTAATCTAATCAGGCCTACAATATGGAGATTAAACCTTGTGTAACTAAAAGAAAGGATAAAATTAGATGGCAGGAGCTAATAATCATTTTTACAGTGAAAGCCGATCACCAATGGAGCCAACAAGTGTTTCAGATTTGGATAAGGGAGTGAAATATATCAGAATCTCCAGATTTTGTCTGTTATTTAGGAGGTAGAGATGAAGCCTGATTAAGAAGAACTGCAGAAAAATCTCATAGAACTACAATATAAAATAAGGAAATGGCAGATGAAATTCAGTGTAGATAACTTTAAACTGCATGTCAGTGAAAATAATTCCAGTTTAACATATGCTTTGAGCAGCTTTGGTGGGACTGTTTCTCAATGGAAATAGGATCTTGGTTTTCACAGAAAACAAAAAACAAAACAAACAAACAAAAAAAACAAACAACAAAACAAACAAACCAAAACAAAACAAACAAACTAACTAACTAAAAAAAAAAAAAAAACAACACCAAAAAGAACAACTCAACCACTGTTCTATACTGGTTAAAATTATAATTTGTGTGCTTGGAATTACTTGAGAAAAAAACAGCATTGTAAAAAATGTCATAAGCTTTGTTCTTCCACACATTGAGTACAGTGTATTTCCTTAAGTACATAGTAGAAATGAAAAAGACAAAAGAGAAAAAACAAGAAAAGTGGTCAAATGCTTTTGATGAAGAAAGAATTAAACTAGAGTTCTATGGAAAAGACTGTTGAGGTTGTGGTTAGTATTTCCTAATAAGGTAATCAGTGCAATGGGAAATAAATAACAAGGGAAAAGCATTCATCATTTCCTCTGTAGTAGGAACCAGGGGACATCAAATGAGATGAGTGCAGAAAACAAAACACAAAAAAACCTTTGCAGGGTGCTCCACAGAGAAGGTATCAGGGCAGTGGACATATTAATTGAGCAAGGTTTCAAGAAAGAATTCCACAAATTCAGAGAAGAAAAATCTGATAGGAGGTTACTGCTTACAAAGGGCCAGGAAATTACTGGACTGCTTGTCATTGGATATTAGGAAGGTGGTCAAGAGAAATATGCCTTTTTCCTTAATATCTGGCACCGGATACTGCTAGAGGCAGGCTGTTAGACAAGATCAGCCTTTAGTTTGATTTTTTTTTTACCCCCGAGTTTTTGGTCACCTTCCTGTTTGCAACATACAACAAACTATCCCTTTGGTACTCCTATGACACAGCTGCAAATGCTTTTCTACTCTCACCACCACAACCATGGTGATTCAGATATCTTCTAGACCGTGAAATCTGTCCTTATCCTTGAGCTTTAGTAGGGCCACTCCTCAAACCAATGGGGTTAACTTTGGATATAGCAGTCACTGACTTCCGTAGGTCTTAAAACTATATATCTGCTTAAGAATTTTTTCTGAAAAAGGAAAGATTATTACTTTGCTGAATGCAGACCATCACATTTATGTCTTTTAACTGCAAGAAACCATACCATCAGGCAATCAGAAATATGTATGGAAGGTAATAACTCTTGCAAGTATTTTAACAAATACTGTCTCTGTTTCATGTTTCAGACTAAGTTTTTTCTTTGCAATTAGCAAGCGCTGGCAGGTTTCTTTATAATAAACATCATATTTGTTTTTTAAATGTTTATTTATTGTACACAGACAGGTGCAGGCCAAGAATATGTTTCACTTTACAAGCTGGATAATTCTTATCTAACAAGTGATTTGTTCATGAATTAGAGGAAATATTTCATCACAGGAAATACCTTTATCCATACTAAAACTTGGGAAAAGACAATGGCAAATCTGGATATTGGCAGTCTAGATGAAGTAAATAACCCAGTCTTGCAAACAGACATGATCACATTTTTAGACTGTTCTTTGTTTTTGTCAGGATGTATTTAATAATCTTCTTTTCAATACCAGTATTAAGCCTTTGAAGAGATGATTACTTTATGCAAAGAATCCAAAATAACGGAAAATAACTGTGAAGTAGGGAAATATACTGATTACTAATTCTACAACTTTGAGTGCACAGTTATTACTCTCCAGAAACTGCACTGCTTTGAGGAATTAAAACAGAAAAGTCAGGAGTTATAAGCAGTTTGCCCAGGGAAGATATGAGATCCTCCAGTCTGTAGGTAACAAACATTTCATGGAAAGCCAAACTCTCAAATTTCCCTCCATTGTTTCATGACATAAGATGGCTATACAAGGCTGCTCCTCAGCCGGTCTGGGCAGGGCAAATAAGCCAGCCCCAGAAAATTTTTATCCCAGGATAAAGTGTTGAGCCAGAGGACATGGTTTAGCCTGTGAACTGCTTATTGTTTCCTTTTTATATGATACTACAACAGAGTAGGCCTGTCTTTTGGTTTGTGATGGGGGAGCAGAAGAGGTTGCATGTTCTTTCAATCTGTTCTGCATCTCTGCAACCCAATTTCCCCTCATGTTCTCCTAAGAGACAAGCGAGTGAAGTTATTCCTGTTTAGAAATGTGGCGATGCAAGAAGTGTTTTGTTAGGTTTTTATAAGAAGTTTATGTTATGGTTCATTTCACTGTATCCCCAAATCTGTAACCCTTTTGTGTTTTCTGTATAATAAGGTATTTTGTGTCAATCATCCCACCCCCCACCTATCCTTGTCCATCCCCTCTGCCCCCCCTCGCTCGGGGGCAGCCTGACAAACACTCCAGGAGCCCTCCCGGATTGCAAAATCTCAGGGAGAGGGCTTCAGGTGACAGGTCCCCCAGGGGCCGAATTCCTTTGGCTCTGGATTTTAGTGGTCCGAGGCTTGGGGGTGGGCACACCTTGTTACCCCCTGAATCCCCTGATTTGTTGTCTTGTTGTATCCTCCCTGAATCCCTCCCCCGCTTATAAGGTGGAGGAGGGAGATTCAAACTGTCTTCAGCTCTGCTCTCTCTGGCCTCTCTGGCCTGAGGTTTGGACCAGCTGCGGACTTCCTGCAGCTGGGCCTGAATAAACATCTTTTAACCTGCAAAGCTGAGAGCCATCCTTTTCTTCTGCCGCCGTTGCTGTCACGACACTATTTAGTCTAGCTGCTGCTGAGAAGCTGATCCGAACTGGGAATTTCTGTGGCTGTGCTGACCAGAGCTAGCCGGAGGTCAGCTCCTGCCCGGTGCAGGGATGGAAACAGCCACAGAGAGTGGTGCCCAATGTGGGGCTCGAACCCACATCCCTGGGATTAAGAGTCCCATGCTCTACCGACTGAGGTACCCGGACGTCAGCTCCTGCCTGGTGCAGGGACAGAAACAGCCACATAGAAACATTTATTTGAAATCTTAAGCCAACTCCTTAAGGTCATAGGCCAGCATGCTGCTGGCAGCATGGTGTCTCTTCATTTCCAGATCTGGGTTTTCATCAGAACATCTTCTGCCAGGAGCAGAGTTCAGACAGCCTCTAGACACTTCTCTGGAGATCTAGTCAAACCTTCCCACAAATACAAAATGGCTGCAGGCAGCCCACATATTTGTGAGCCAGAGGAAGAAAGCAGGGATCAGAAATTTAATATCTTATTGTAAAAAGTGATTGCCTGGAACTTTAAGTATACTTCCATTCTGAGGACTATATTATAATACAATACAATACAATATGTCTATGTCTCTATATTGCCATGCGATTCAAGACTTTTCTCCCATTTAATCAAGGGTATGGCCATGTCCCCTGCATGTCCCCTGTGTCTCTATTTTTTTAGACACATCCTTTGTTCTTTTGGTTGGACAGTCACAGCGTTGTACAAGAACTCATTGAGGTTTTCTGTTCTCCAAATACATGCCTCAGGCAGACCTTCCAAACTTTTCACTCTCACGGGAGGACTTACCATGAAATCTGCCTTGTCCCTGCATGTCCTAGCCACTTGTCATTGCATTGTTCAAACTATAGAGCTACCGTACTACAGAGACCTGTATTCTGCTTCTGGGAATGTGTAATGAATGCCAGCAGGCAGGTAAGTACCTTCTAGGACTCTCCTGGCTTAGCAGTTATTGTGGGACAGCAGAGAACAAAGGGTCCTGACACAACAAGTACATGTCATCACTTTTATGCTTCATTACAAGTTACAGTAGACAAAATCAACAAAAATAAATCAACATCTCCCCATATTTGTCAGGACCCCTGGAACATATTCTGTTTTCAGTTTAACTCCAGAAGTGTCTCTGTCTCCCAACTCTCTCAGGGAGATGAGTTTAGATTTTTATTTCCAGAACACCTACCCACCTTGCACAAGCATGGACCGGATTACCCCATTACAGAAAAACAGGCTCCTTATGATGAGGCCATGCAGTTCCCCCAGTCAGAAAGCCAGGTGGCTAGGAAACTTCTCAAGAAGGGTTCTCAAAGGCTGTTGCTGGAGTGAGCAGATCTGCTGAGACTTGTGAGTATTGAGTCCCTTGCCTAGTGACTCTGTCCATCTGTGGCAGGGGTATCTGGGCTTTCTGGTCCATTCTTGTTGTAACAGCACAGGGTCAACACCCTTGTCATACCTGGGGCTATGAATCTGAAATAATGCTAGAGGTGCCCATAGTGACTGTGGTTTGGTTATGAGGATGAGCTCTCCACTGGCTCTTCTGTATGTGCGTGCTCTGCAGAGCCACAGGTGTGTCTCCCATCTCTTATACTGGCCTTGCTAAACCAGTCATCAAGTAGCTGTCATGCTTATACTCAGTTACATACCTGTATAACACAGTGCCATCCCATGTGAAGGGTTCTGCCCCTTCTTTTTGCTCTTCAGTTTTATCTTTCACCCTGTCTCTTCCACTGTTTCAGATCTGAGCCTTTCAGATCTGAGCCCTATCTTTGTCCTCCCATCCAACCTCCCTTCTTTGCCATTTAAAATCTGTGGCACAGTGTATTTCAGGTGGAGAGGAGTTTCTGGCCTTGGGTATACAACAAGGTTGTGCAAAAAATTGCAGCCTCCTCAATAAATTTCAAATATGTTATGACTGTGTCTTTTCATCTGGTTGTTTCTGCAGCATTGGAAAAGCCAAAGATAGGAGCTCAACATCTGCAGTTCCTCAGTATTCTTTCTAAAAATTATTAATATTTTATTGGCTAGTGTAGTGAGAGACTGCCGAAGTGCCTGTTAGGTTTGACCAAACTTCTCAAACAGATGTTTTCCAATTGTGAGAGGATCTGACCTTTATATAAATCAAGATCTTTTTTTATGTTGTGCCCAAGCACTGGAAATAACAGCATAGTTTAGTGATGGTTTTCATAACTTGAAAGGTAAATTTCTAGATGAGACAAATACCAGTTATATTTGTACTTGTATTGTTTAAGTTAAAATGCAGCTCTTTTGACTGTTCTTAGTCCATTTTCCTTCTAGCACTGTTCTGAGCATCTTCGAAGCCGTAAAATGAGACATCTCAATTGATGGGAGAGAAGTGGTTAGTAGAAGCAGAATACCAGAAACCCGCTAACTCACTAATCAGTTATTATACTGACTTTGTCAGACCATAAATTGCAGCTATTGCATTTCCCTCTAAACAGACTTCCCTACTCTGATACTGAGAGATGACATCTGGGACACGTATGAAATATCACAAAATGGGTTACACATATAATTTCCTCCAGTTCATACAGAGAGATAAAGTAGAGTATATGAGGGAAGGGATGAAACCAAAGGGTGGATTTGGTCCTGTGTTTCCCACATTTTCTAGCGGGTTTTTTTTGTCTCTTCTGTAAGACTGTATGCCAGCAAGTTCCTCTGATTATTTATTTCCACTGTACTCAACTACACAATTAATTATGGGCAAATTTCCTTCTCTTTCTTCTAGGAAAAGAAAAGTCATGTTGAAGTTCCAGCTCTGATGATATTTACTGTGTTTACTGAGCATCAGAAGGGGATGACTGGATATTCACTTTCTGACAGTGAGGTCTACTTCCAAGCATCTTCCTCTTCTTGCTTTCTCTTTTCTCAAGGCTGCCCTCTGGCCACACAATTTTTTCTACCACTCTCTACTAAGATTGCCTCCTTACTTCCAGATATGAGCCAAAATCTCTCCTGACAACCTTGGAGCAACACAAAGCAACAATCTTGGATTGAGATTGTTTCTTTGTGACAATTAAATGAAAATGCTACTTAGAGTGATACAGATCGGAAGAGCTTTTGAATGTGTGATGCGGTTTTTAAAACCTCTTGCTTTAAATCCTGACTCCAGTGCTTGGGCTTGAGTTTAGAAGTTCAAATTGCTCATGTAAATAAAAACAAAAGAGTAGTGCTATGCAAATTTTGCTGAGAAGCCATTATTTGTTCACATGATCATTTTCTCTTGCTTCTACCTATACAGAACCTTTAGCTTTCAGTTTTGCTTTGTCCTTTATGTTGAGCAAGCCAAAAGTCAAAGTGTAGTTCAGATACAACCACAAAAAAGTTCACAAAGATGGGATGAAATACAAATTTTGTAAGGTCTCCAGCTGAATACCGTAAGTAATACCCTAAGTAACTTTCCACATACAGAGGCACTGGTCACAACTTCACTCTGTAGATTTGCAAACCTGTGACTAATCAAAATTTATTTATGGAATGCATTGCAAAACCTGAAGCCAGATGTTTTGCGTCATTGAGACTTTATGGGGTACATTTAGTTGGAAAGCACATTCCTTTTTTCTCTCTTCATTGGGCAATATTTGCACAAAAAAATTCCTTAGGCAGCCCACAAACTGCCTCTAAAATATTAATTTACTTTGTAGCTGAACACTTGAAAGTCACAAAAATGAGCTTATCAAGCTGTGTTAGATGGCTTTTCCATAGACACATTTAAGCACCTACAGTTGGGGTACTCCATGCAGTCATGTAAGAAATCTGGTGATAACTACATGTTCATAATAGGGTAAGCAATAAGAGACCTCCCTAGTATGTTGTTTTCTTGTACTTTTTTGTTCGTGGAGATATTAATCTCCATTCATACAGGAAAAATTTGATTTTCTTAATTAGATAGGCTTAATTCATATCAGCTAAAGAACAGCAATGTATTCTGAAGCTCAGTTAGAAATGCACACATATATGTTTAAAAGCATAATCTCAAGCATACAGGAGTTAGTGTATTTTTGTATCATCCTGAACAAATTTTAAATGGACTGACTTTTAGGAAAATACATGGGAACAGAAACTAAAGTCACAAAAAAGTATTTTACACATTTGAAAACCCACAAAGCAGTTCTTTTTTCCACACAGTAGGTAAATCCATCATTTTTCAAAGTTCACCTCACACCATGGGTGATTTCACTGCAAAACTATGCTTTTATTGTATTTCTGAAATTCCTGTAGCCAAGATTAACCGGAGAAAGTTAAATGTCGTACCTGACAGATACAGGAACACCAAAAAACATTTATCAATTATGTTAGAAGCCATTGAATGGTATTCGTGCTTCATTCTTTTGTTCTTCAGTGTTTTGTCTAAAGAACTGACCTTCTCTGTTTAGAGACAGCCCACCAACTGCAGTAAGAAACAGATGTTGAATTACTTATATTTTTTTAAAACATTGCAGCCTATTGTCCCCAGAGAGCAGAGCCGCACACTTACATGCAGAGACCTGAATCAAGGACCTGCTTTTCCTAGGTTTCATACACCAATAAAATCTAGGGTTTTTTTCCAAGTTCATTATAAACTCAGCTGCTGTACAGGCCTTTGAAGGAATAAAAAGATTATAACTGAAGCATGGTATGAGTCTGTTTCACTCAGCACAACTGAAATGAGCTCAGGTTTGGTCTTACCCTTGTGCATTGATCAATACCTTATGCCAACATATTAATCCCTTAACCATCACAGAAGGAGGCAATATGATAGCAAAAAAAAAAAAAAAAAAAATCTCCAGCAATTTCCTTAGTTTCACAAAACAAACAAACAAACAAAATATAAAATGAAAGAAAATTCTTGACCCCTACACCCTCTCATTTCAGAAGAGAAGTGTTTGTACAGCAACTACTATATATAAAACAAGCACTACAAGAAAAGCAAATCTCTGTGTGGCACCTGTGATCATTTTATAAAGAATCTGGTTGAGCCCAAATGAGGTGGAGTAAAGGGAGAAATTAAAGTCTGTTTCACTGGTGGAATCTACTTATAATTATGGAAGCATTAAATTAAGTGTTAAATTCCTGCATTGTAGGACTTTTAGGGAATATAGGCTTTGCAAAGCCTTTTCTTAATTAATATTTTATTAGGAATATATTTGTTAATGGCATTATTCTTTGCAAGTCACCTGTTTTAAAAAGCTCTTCTCTCTCTGATGAATGGCATGGGGCTAATAATATCTTTTCAAAAGTTCAGTTTATTTGTGGGATATTATATATGTGAGGGAAGTCCTCTCCTACAGAGGTTTGTTTTTGTTTTTTTTTTCTTTGATATCAGTCTCTTTTCCTTAAACTCTATCTCTTGCTTATAAATTTACACAAAGTGAACAGAATTTTAAAGCCAAAAGGTGATTTTGGCTTTACCCTACTTTATATAGGAGGGTATGCCTCTAAAGCATTGGTTGTTATGTTTTTGTCCATACAAATATACTTAATAGATTAATTTTGTCCTGTTTATTCAGGTAGAAAATTTTAGCTGTAGAAGGCAATGTTACAGCTAAAATGGCACTAGTTTTTACTTCTTCTATTATACTGTAATTTTCAGAGGAGTTAAGGACAATGATAAATAGTATATCTTGGAAATATTAATTGCACACAGTTTTTCTAATTAAAAATTATACATCTTAGAAATATTCTTAGCTCTTCTAATGCAATTCCTCTAAAACTATATATAACTCACATTTTGACCTGGTGATCAGAAGGTACCTGATGTTGTACTTGGGCACCAAGTCCACTCTTGACATCCTGTAACCTCTTCATGAACTTCTGGGGACGAAAGTGAGCATTCTCAATGGATGTTGTTTAGGTTTTTCCTTTTTTCTTTTCTATGTTCTCTGCATTCTTGACACATATATTTGTAGGTCTGTAGCCTTTTGTATTTGTAGCTGGTTTTCCCAGCACTTTTCCATGGCCTTTCCTTAGGCAGAAAGACAAAGCAAATTCCAGAACTCCAAGGCCTGGGAGGTACAAGGCTCTGTGCTACTTTGGCTTTTCCAGGGAGCCAAGGCCAAGAACAACTCTTCGAGATACATTCTCATTGACAAAGTACAGCTAGTGCGAAGGGCGGCTCCAGAGAAGGGGCTTGACCTGGGGGCATTGCATCACCACTTGTCGTCCTAAATGGTGTTTTTTATCAATTATACTAATTTTCTAAAACCTATAACGTACTCACCCCGGGGTGGGCTATATCTTTCCGTAACTGCCTCTGAAGACCTTCAAAGATCCCCTTTTATATTACCTCTTTACTAAAGTCACCTCAAGTGTCCTTTCCAGGCTGGGCAAAAGGCAACACAAATAGACATGAAGAAAGAGATGTATGTGTAAATGGTCCTCTCATTTCGGCTGGAGTTTGGGCTTCACTATCCCCAGTATCATTTATAACGTAGATAAAATCACAAAGCAAAAAATAGTAAGATTCCTGCCAAATAATTTTTGGACTAGAAGGCAGCACAGTGAAAATATTTTCCTGAAAGAGTGCAGGTGTGTTATACTCAGTATTCTCAGTATTCAGTGTTCTATGGAGTATTTCTCTTTGTCAATAGCCAAGCTGAGGAAAGAACGCAGGAAAGCTCTTCAGGGATCTAGTGTGGGTTTTCTGGAACAAGTACTCCTGTTGCGTTTCCCTCTTATATTGTAGTGGTCTTCCCTCTCTATGGAGAAAACCCATCATAGGTGTCCTACCGGCTGGGGATGTTTTGAAAGGAGCAGCATGTTGTTTGGCTTAATATGCCTCATGTCATGTACTGACTGTGCCGCAGGAAAGCCTTCTAGAAGTCAGAAACAACCAGAAAGCAAAACTTGTCACTGCTTTATTCAAGAGAGAAAGAAGCAAGTTTCTAGAAACATCAGAGTTTCTCCTGAGACAATCAGAAAAAAATATTGTTTTTCTACATAAACCTACCTATATACAGATAGAATCTGTCAGTTTTGTTCTGTTCGCATGAGCTCCCTATTGCTTTGCAATTTTTTTCTAGTTTATCCAACAAACTACAAAGGAAAACTCTGTGGAGATAGGTTAGAGCCTGGAAAACCTTGTAAGAATTTAATTGTTCTACAGTCTGTCTTCCCTTTTGGACCCTTGTCCTCTTGTGAGACTGCAGGCACATGGGGAAACTGTGGGGAAGTGGATGGGGAGCCTTGCTTGGATGGGGAAGTGGAGAAGCACATGGAGGTCTGACATTGCAAGACTGCCAGGAGACCAAGCCAAGTGCACTGAAACCTTCCTCAAAATCAACCAAAGGAGAGAAGAAATGGACTGCAGCTGAAAAAGATTATAGCTTTTCAATGATTTACTCTTTTAAAATGTTTGCTGCCGGAGTGCCGCTTTATGAAGTGGATACCTGCTTGACAATGTTGCCCTGCTCCTGCTCTATTATGCTTCATTGCTTCATTTATGAAAAACTGACATTTACAATGTAATTATTTTAAGTTATTTGGGTTCTTTTATGTCTAAAGATGAACATTTTCAAAAGATCCTTTTTCATTAAAATATATAAAGCAAATAAATGCAATATATTTTGGGCATTAGATCAGAAGACTTTAGTTAGGTCTTTTTTCCCCTGTCACCTCCTAATGAAAGTACACATTAAATGACACAGTTTGCATGGCAAAGTAAGTACGGCTTTTCGTCACCAGTGGTTCTCAGAGAAAGCTTAGTTTTCTAGCAGAACACACAGTCTTCTGCTGGATGGAGCTCTGAAAGCAATCTAGATGTTTCTCCACTAAATAATTGCGAACACAAGAGATATTCTTCTGTTGCCCTTGAAAAAGCGCAATGACCTCCTGAAGAATTTGGGCTGAAGATTGCTTTCAGATTTGTAATAGATTGGTGTTTTTCTGAAGCAGCGTATGTGTGTGCCTGCATTGTGTGTATGTATCTGTGTGTGTGCAAGCATAGATACAAAAAATCCTCATGGTCAAACATCAGACAAATATGTCTATGTTTTGGCTTAGACTGGCAAAGAGGAAATTAAATTCTTCAAAGAATTATTAGGACTTTCTTAAAATTGGAACATTTAAGCAATAGGAAAAACAAGAAGAAGGACAAGAAGATGAAAGAGAAAGTCATACATGTAAAACCAAATCCAACAGATAAGTGTCCTGCTTTCAGACTTCCAGTATACTTTCAGTGACTGGCAAAGTTGGTCTTGACTGGCTGCCAAGTAGGACCATTGTAAGACATGCAAGACTTTATAACCCAAGAAACACCTCAGATGAATTATTTAGCACTTTTCTCAAGTTTCCCCTTTCTCCTTCTACTGTTAGCCTTAATATATTTCTTATATATGGACATTTTTCTTCTACATACTCCCTTCCCTTTCTAATTTTCATAATACAGGGATTTGATTTAAAACCCACAGTTATGTTAGGAAAGAGCTGCAGCTTCTGGAAAAGCAGAGTAGGAGTACTCCCAAAGAAGAAGCAGGGTCAGTTTGTTTTTTCCCAGCTACTAAAGAGTAATTTTTGTTTTGTTAGCAAGGAGAGGTTATATCTGACCTTCCCCCCTCCTTTCTTTTAAATGGTGGTGAAAGTAATCTGAATTTCTTTAAGATGTCTAAAGGATCCTCAGCTAAGATCCTGTATCCTTAAAAGTGACTCCAAAAGTTACTCTTGAACCTCTGGGATGACACGTTTTAACAGGCATGGACAAGACTGAGTACGCTCCCATTAAGCAGCAGGTAGCTGATAAGAAAGTCGAGTCTTCATCTTCAAATTGGGTTAACACTTGCCAAAGTAAAGTCCTGGCCTGCCAGAAAATGCTCAGAAGACAAAGACTGCTGTGTCCTAGAGACTCTAAAAGAAGGCCCTGGGTTTCTCTTCTGGTTTGGTTTTGCTGTTTTTGCTTTTCTTTTTGAGGGGAGGGAGTGTGCAGGGGTGGTTGTTCAGACCTTTTTCTTACCTACTACCTACTCCTTTGAGGATGGTGTATGATTTTAGCTTATGCTTGTGCTAAACAGCCCTCAGTAGTTCAATTTATAAGATAGGCCCAGAGAGGCCTTAAAGTCCCATTATGATTAACTAGAGCAACTCTTGAATTTCATTTAAAGAGAATATCTTTTGACATGAGTTCCAAACCTCTTCCCAAAATGGCTACATCCAGTACACTTCAGGTTCTTTAGAATATCACTGCGCACAGGTTCATGTTATTGTTCTTAGTTTAGCATGTTTTTCATACCATTTTACAGCTGGTTGAACTATTTCTCTTGGAAACTAGTTATTTAGGAAACATTTCTTTTATGTGGATGGTTCATTCTTAAAGTGAACCTGTATGTTTGTAAACATAATGCTTTGCATATTTTTTCTGGATGACTTAATAAAAAGTTAGCCTTCAAGTTACTGATGCATTGCTTATATCACCTATTACATTTGTTTTCTATTCATAGTTCTTAAAACACCTTGTTTTTATGGTTTTTGCAATTTTATTTTCTCAAGCTTGAAAACAACTGAAACAGGTCATGGCAGGGTACTTACAGCCACGAACCTTTCTTGAAGGCAAATATAGCTCCAGTTCCTTCGCCTCAAATAGGAATTTCTTCACTTGCAAACAGCAAGTCGTACTAGGGAATAAAATGTTCCAGCCAATTACCCAAGCAATTTCTGGTTTTGCACTCCTTTGCTTAAAAGACAATGAGACTGCAACCAAACAACAAAGTTTAGACCCTGTCCGCAGTCATTTCAGAAATTTAAACTATTTGAGCAGCTGAGTTTCTTTGATCTGTTTCTACACTAAAGAAGGAATTTTTTTCGCCCATGGATTTTATGAGGAATTACTCCCTTCACCCAGTGTCTTGTGCCCAGGTGTGGTAAATGACCTCTTGTATACTGAGTTTCCTACCAGAGGTACCCCTGTTCCCACCTTTGCTGTGCATTGTGCTACCACCACACTTTCCCTGTCACTGAGTCAGTGATGTCAGCAGCAACTGTGCCAGATGACTGGGACTATAGGGTACATTTTTACTACATGAAGCAGATGCTCTTCTTTACTTAACATTGATTAAAAACCAATCTGTCTTCTAAGTCTTCCCATCTGCAAAACACATAGGCTCAGGAAGTGCGCCTGGGATTTTGATTAAGTACATGTTTTCCTCTTCTCTCCTTTTAGAGGTATGAATGAAACATGAGGAAAATGACACCCAAACTTCTGTGGTGTGTGAAGATTTTAAAATATTCAGCCAACCTTTTTCTTTCTTTTTTCTTTCTTCTTCAGCCATAATGGATTATTTCTTACATCTGGGTTTCCAGTAGAAACAGGAAGCCGATAATTCAAATGTCCATGGGGATTGCCCTTATGGATATTTCAAAGCTGTTGGCAAGAATGAGATAAATCACCTCAAACCTCAGCTTTTGAGGTATGGTGAAGAATGCACTGCTGAAAAGGCTTCAGAGAACTTTGGAGGAAATCCCCTGGCAGGGAGATGGTCATTGAAGTAATCAAGTGATCTGTAGTTACAGTTGCTTGAAGTCCATTCTAACTGCAATTATCTGTCCTTAACCACATCCATTTTACAGAAAATATCCACCTCCCTCAGTGACTTCATTAATGGCTTAGAAAAATATTGTGGAGAGCATAACTTATCTTACAAGGTCATCACAATTTTGAGACAATTATTCTTATCTTCCTGAAAGGGAGGAGACATTTTTAAGAGGAAGTGCAATTTCTGCTGTGCTGTATGTGCTGATCTAGCTACTGACAGTATTTGAAGGAATTTGCTGCATTTTCCTGGGTGAGTACTAGCCTAGCTGAAGGATGGGAAACTGCATGAAATAAACTGGATTTTTTGTTACAGGCCCAGGGAAGGTAAAACCTTAAAAACCCAGTCAAAAATGCATTTCCCATGAACAGTTTTCTTACTCCATGTGGCCAGTCCTACACATGTATTACACCGGAATTAAAAGTCAATTAAAAACAGCTTTCCCAGCAGTTTACTTGACACTTGCACTGTAAAAACAGGAAATTGAATTGCACAGTGAAGAATATTCAGTACAAAAGTTAATATTAATTTATGAAAATACTGTCATGTACAGAATTGTGCTATTTTACAGTAAAAATAATCTATTTATGACTCATAGTTAAATTCTATGTCCAAAAAAATGGGTAAAATAGTAAGATTATGTTAAGTTTGAGTAGATTTATCTATGAAGATCCTAGTAAAGGCTGTTTTATATGAGCTATTGCAACAAAACCGACATTCAATAGAGAAAAAACAGGAGTAGAATAATCCAGTTGTGCCATTAGAGATGATCAAAGTTCAGAGATTCATTATTTCATCCACAGGCTTGATAAAATACACCTTGAAGACATCAGATCCCAGGTCTGATACACAAAGTTCTGGGATCAGCACATGAAAACAATGAAGTGTATGACTTCATCTTTCTTTCCCTTTCTCCAGCAAAAGTAGAAAAGTTGGAAGTCTGGGTAAATAAGAGTCAGACATATCAATTAATGTAGGAGGAAGCTGTATGCAATTAAAATATGAAAAATTCCAAATGGTGGATGTCTTTGTGTTTAGTTAAAAACATAATAAAGGTGGAATCCCAGCTTGATTTGTCCTTTTTTTTTTTAATTAAAATTGTCTAACAATTTTTGAAGGTATTTGAGTCATGTCTTATTCTTTACTATTATTTGAACTTTTTGGGTTTTTTTCTCTCTTGTACAACGACATTATAGATTATGGAAAAATACTGTAAAACTGCAATATGATGTAAAATTATGAAAATATATTATACAGTTCAAATAAAAGAACCAAGCATGAAATCAGTGGAGAACCTGTCCACAGACATGTTTTCCCATATGAATGCAACAGATAAAAAATGTAATAAATTCATTCATCTACACCCACTTTAAATATCTGAGCTGCTCAGCAGTTTCACTGATGTGCGGCCAGACTTTGAAGTCTATCTTAGCTCTCTGGAATTTGACCAGCCACTTTCCAGACCATATAATGCATTGCAGATCTTTCCACATTATGTATTCCAGATGGACATATTCTTTTAGCATTTTGCCTTTCTTATTTAGGTTACTGAGGTGATTGGGGAATAAAACTTGCATGCTACAAAGTGACAACTGACATATCCTTATGCTATCATGCTGCTGAGATACTGATGATGGACTTTAATAAATGTTTATGAAGTTTGGGGTTGTTGTTCTTTCTCCCATCCTTCAATCACGTTTATGCCTCTGGATAATGAGAAATGGAATGTGACAGATTCTTCATGCATCACACATAAGGCTTGAGTTTCAGAGGTGCAAGCACCCACAACTTTACATGAAATTAATTGTAGCTAGAAAAACTTAGCACCTTTTATAAGCATCAAACATCAAGCTGCTGGTGAATCCAAGCTTCTTCAAGGATTTCCACAGTAAGAAAAGCAGCCCAAAAACTGAATTAGCTGAGGCCACCAAGCTTACTTTAGGGACCAGATAATCTATATCATTGCAATATTGTGCCTAAGGTTGAATTCAATCATTCTCACAGGCATCAGCAAGATCTTATCCACTGCCACCCAGAAAATAGCAGATAAGCAGCCAAGTGATACAAGGATCTTGTTCTCCTGAAAGGATCTGAGAACACTGTACATCTTGGGAGATATATCTGTGTCATTTGTCACTCAGACCTCTAGATGGATCTCCATCTTCCACTTCATATTGTCTATCTTACTACACAGACATGGAACAAAGCCTTAGCTTTCCTAAGGCTATGTTATTCTCATCTGCCTGCCCTAATTTTGCACCCATCTCTTCCTTCCTTGAATCTGACAAGTCTGGGGAAGCTGGAATGCATTTGGAAAAATATAACTACAGAAACCACTATTTTGTTCTGCGCTTTAATATACTACACTACAGTTAAAAAAAAAAAAAAAAAAAAAAAAAAGGCACAGACAGCTATGGCACAGCCTTAAAAGAACACAGATCTGAAACTTACAAAAACTTAGGTACAAGCACAGACAAAACTGCCAAATGTTGGAAAAATCAGGGGTTATCAGAAAAAAAATGTTGTGGAATATCATCTAAAACATAATGCTGTAAGTGGTGTTCAGTAAACAGACTAAAATTTCATCACTGTAGAAAACTTCTGTGCTTTCCGTGCAAAGCCTCACACAATATCTCTCTTCAAAAAAAGATATGTCTGCTGTAAGAGCTAGATAATTGAAATAGCTTGTTTCATATTGGTACCCAGTTAATGTCACCTGAAAACACAGATGTGGCTGGAAAAAAGTGGGTTTTTTTCAAAAGGATATTTATTCTTTGTGCCACCTACTATGTACACCAAAACTCGTGTTAGCAGCAATGAAGTACAGTGTGCAAACTTGAAATGGGACAACGGGTAAGAGCAGATTTGTCAGGGATACCAGAACCCATGCTCTTTTCTATTTTCTATTGTTTTCATTGTTTACTTTGCAATATGCCTTCTTCCTTCAAAAATTACATTACTGTCCCCTATCCTACAAAACCTATGGCCCTTTAGACTTCAAACGGATGAAAACTGAGCTTCCAAATTATTAGGTTACTGGCGCAGCAAATGCCATTTAGGTTGTAAGACAAAAGTAATGGAAAACAAACTCCCCCATATATGACACCACAATGAAATCTCTACTTCCCTCTGGCCTGTGGCTATTGTCCAGCCCCAAAAATGGCACTGTCTGATATAAGTTATTTGTGACTATAGCCTGATGCTCTTTACTGAGGGGGGGAGTAGCACATTACCTCCATAACTGATTTTCTGTCTCCAGCCAGCGACATTTCCCAGCGCTACCTCAGATGCCTTGTGGCTGCTCACTTGACCTCCTGGTGTTACTGTGAAAGCCAAGTGCCCACTGGGGCTCCAGCTTCCAGGAAAATTCTGTGGTAAGGTTTTGGCATCATGAAGGTTATTGGATGTACCCCAGAAATAATGAGACTGTTTGACTATTTATCCTGTGGTTTTCCTGAGTGTCCAGGCAGCCTCTCACACCCTCTAAGCCTTTTTTCGGCTCTCCATGTGCTCCTCTGGTACATACCAGAGATGTTACAACTCTATTTGTAGAGGGATAGCATGGCTAGAAAGTGAAACGGCAATCAAATTTTACCCCAGAAACTGTCTTTTGTGCACAGCTATTGCACAATTGTTTCCTTAGCTGTTGTGTTTTCAAATAAGTTCTTCTGTATTTATTATTGTTCCTTCTCCTTTTTATTTTCACTGTATTCACAAGGAGTACCTCAAACCAGAGCAAATTAGGAACCCTCTGAATGTAGTGATAAAAAAACAAAGCCCTTCCCAGTACATTTCAGTGGTTGGTGGGCTTTTTCCAGCACCTGTGACTGACCAGCTGCTAGCAAGAAAAAAATACATGAAGCTGAAGAGTGCTTTTTCCATGTTCTTTGACAAACCTTTACACTCAGAATACCAAAGTTCAGCCCCCAAAGACCATCTTTGGTTCTCTGTTTGCTTACCAAACAGGAAATAAGGTTATTTTTATATGTGCCACAAGGTTAAACCATCAAATGAAAATACAGCCTTCTACTTTAGAAGGAGAAATTGTTGCAATAAATTTCCAAAAATCTTCTTGCTCCCTTGTTGGGGTTAATCTTAATTTTTAAATTTAATGCTCAAGAGATGTGGCTCTACAGCACTGCTCTGTTCTAAGCCACTGTTTCTCAGTTTAGTGTTTTGGGAATGGAAAAAAAAAAGTTCAGTACATTTTTGTATTCCTATAAACTGCCTCTTATCCCTACTATTGTGAGAAAAGGTATTGGGAGGTAGATAGCTAGCTTAGCTCCTGCAGTTCTTATGCTGCTTGTGCTCCTATTTTTAATATCATTATGTACCCAAGGTGCTTCACACAACACACAATTGCAATTGGAATGGAAATCCTTACATCGACTCCGAGTTTGTTCTTTCAGCCTAATGCAGCTGCCACTGTCCCACACACAGCTCCCAGCTAAAGTAGGGAGTTGGGCAGGATCCAGTGGTTTAAACAGATACAGCATGTGAAAAAAAAATAAAAAAATAAAAAATAAAAAAACAAAAAAAAAAAAAAAAGGAAAGAAAAAAAGAGTTCAAATTATTTTAGTTTGATTTGCTTGTACATATTTTTGTATTACTACCATCAGAATAGCCAAGTTGAGGATATATTCAGAGCTCTGAGTGATGAGGCACAATGGTTGACAGGGTTACATCTTTCCCATTGTACAGCTGATGGAGCCAAAACCAATAAGCTGATCAAACCCATCAGCTCCTGCACCCTCACCTGTCCTGTGAGTGCTGTCTTCAACCCAGGCAAGCCAGCAGCCCATCCACAGCCATGTGGCTGTCAAGCCTTGGCGACCCCTGCAGGGACCAGACAAGGAACAGCACCACTCCTCTCAAGCAATGTCATTCCTACTAGGCACTCAGACCCTCATCTTGGCGATGTCCCTGGGAAGGCAGTGAAGGTTACTCTGAAACACAACATAAAGAAAAATTTCTCTAGGTCATGTAAGAAGTTTCTATCGCAAGCAAAACAAATGCTAATCTCTCACATCCATCTTATCATTCTGTCTCCTTAAATAATGCATATCCTTAGTAGCTGTAGTGGCCTTCAGTGCTGAAACATCAGCTGCTTTTGGAAAAGAGTTTTATAATAGTGCTCATTACAGAAATCACTTCTATGTCATTCCACTTATTCCAAGACAGTGTAAATTGTGATGGGAAAAACTGTTTAAATTTTGTTGACCTTACTCTGTCTTATAACGTTTGTCCTTTAGCTGCACTTTACCTACTGTAAAGCCACCTGATGCTGGGAAATAATGGCTGGCACAGTATTCAGGGCCATTCACCAGTTACTAGGGTCTGATTTCAATCCTAGTCAAATATCTTCCTAACTTTCTGTGTTATTCCAGTAAAAACAGAGTAAGTTACCTGGCAACAAAATGTGATTTTTGTTTAGTTCGTATTTCATTTACTGCTTAACCTGAAAGGCATCAAGGAGAAACTGTGCTAAAACTGAGAGTTTATATGTTTACTTAAAATCTGTGATGAGGTCTTTGATTTGCTTTTGACAAAGTTTCCATAATCCCAAAAAGCATATAAAAGAAGGACTCATGACATGCATCCATTGCACAAAGTTAATGAATTTAACCCTTGCTCTGTTGCCTTGAAAAGACCTTAAGGTCTGCTCCTCTGAACAGTTTTCATACAGAAAAGCCCAGATGTTGTCCATCATTTTGAAAAGTGGATTTCACAAGGCATCTCTACTAGAAACAAAACGACACCAAGATTTTGCCATCTTATTTCTCAAACCATAAACTCTAAGACAAGAAGAATTGTATGAAGGGCCTGTACATGTGTATGTCCCTTCTCCTATGCAACTATCCCCATCTCACAGACCTTTAGCTCTCCAAACCCTTAGCCTGGTGTTTGACACTGGCAATGGTATAATAGTTCAGCATGTTCTGTCTCTCTCTGAAGTAGATCCCTGGTTTTCTACCTAGAGAGCAGGGGAGCTGCATAGACAGTCTGTGGATACGGGGCTAGGGATGAGATACAACCTGACCTCATGTGTGCACCCACAGCTTACCTGTAACCCAGCATCTCCTCCAGAACTGGCTGCAAACAGGTAGGTAGGTGAGAGTTTTCTTAATTCAAGTGTCCTTGTTTGTACATTTCCATTATTACTGATAGGCTTGCTGCTGCTTATTAAAGAATGAACCCGTGCGGTCACACTGACATATGCATGATCTCAGTAAGCCCACAGCCCTACTGACTGGACTTTCAGAGGTATCCTAATGCATAGGAGAAGGCCTGTTGCTCCACATAGTACTGTCTCTAGAAATTCCATTTTGAGATTGGACTTTCAGAAGTATCCTAATGCATAGGAGAAGGCCTGTTGCTCCAGACAGTACTTCCACTTTGAGATTGGAACACAGGCCTGGTCTAAGGAT
This sequence comes from Hirundo rustica, assembly GCF_015227805.2. Lineage (NCBI taxonomy): Eukaryota > Metazoa > Chordata > Aves > Passeriformes > Hirundinidae > Hirundo > Hirundo rustica. The sequence continues at coordinate 39,455,325 of NC_053488.1, forward strand.
AGTGTGCTTTGCTGTTTAAGAGCAGAAGTAATGCCATAAACATGAAGAAGGGAAGAAGGCATAGTGCAAAACATAAACCATACCAGTTATTGCAGACTGTGTTGCAGGGAAAAAAAAAAAAAAAAAAAAAAAAAAAAAAAAAAAAAAAAAAAAAAAAAAAAAAGGAGGGGGATAAATGGGGCTCACAAATGTTTGTTTACCAGAACTGGAATATAGGTCCTCTAAAATGCATATGGAGCTAAGTGATCTGAGATCTGGTGTTACATGTATGTTAGTCAGTTCAAGAGTCAGGGATCCAGTGTAAGAGGGAAATTACTAATCAGTTCTCTGCAGTCAAAAATTGTTTTCCAGTTATAAACACCTTATTGCCAACATAAGGGTGTCAATCACAACTGGACATAGTCAAAGTTGCATGAAAGCAAATTTTGAACACCATCAAAGCTTTTTTCTTTCCATATCACAGTCCCACTGATGATACTACTCAAATTTCAAATCAATGCATGTCAAAAAATGCACACATCCTACAAAAATCAGATTTCATATCTTATTTATATATTCTTTTCTGAATCCTGCATCCATGATAAGTAAGGATTGAAGATTGTCAGGCATCTGGGGACAGGAAACATTAGCAAGCTTCTTTTTCCCTGTTGGAGTAAGAGGCTGAAAAGCTGCAATGGCTTTTTCTAAAAGCAGAAAAAAATATTAAATATTTAATATCCAAGATTAAAAAATAAATTAGCTGAATTCAATGTGTTTTACTATCAGGAGATATGTAGAGGTACAGTGACAATGACGACACTGCATTAAAACTAATGGTATCTTTTGTGTATGACCAAAGCGACGTCTCCATAGGAGCAGAACAACAGTTCTCCTTGAGAGACACTGCAGAACAAGAACACTTGTCACAATTTTTAAAAGGGAAAAAATTCCAGGAAGAAGGAATAATTTCCACCTATGCCCTAGAAAGCTCTAGCCTCTGGTATTGATTTCTGTGTTGCAGCCTGTATTACAGGTGAAACATTGCAAGGACTCTGCTAAATGCTGGTAACCTATCTACAGCTTCAGGACAATTTTCAAGATGTTTATCCATAAGAGAAGGTGCTGTTTTGGAGGAGAGTTTGTGAGCCTGGACACTTTGGAGCCATTCCTCTTCCTCTTTCCCAGCATCACCAAGGGATGAGACAGGCTATATCCCTGCCTTGTCTTCTTGGTGTTCACATATAGATTACAGATACTGCACACAAATTTCTCCTATTCTTGTTTGAGGCCTTGCTGGTACTATCTGCCTTCTCACCCACCTCTGACAGCAAGTTCCAGAAGATCTCTGTGTGCTCTGTAAATTAGTGCTTTTTAATCTGACTTAAGGTGATCCGTGAATGTCATGGAGTGTCCTCTAGCTCTAGCAATGTGAGATTGACTGGACAGGATCCTCACATCCAAGTTATTCACTACCTTTATGATTTTGTAGATATGTCATACCACGGCCCAGCTCTCTCCTTTCTACATTAGAGTCACAGTCCTCCTAAACCCTTCTGCTATTCAGACTATTACTCTGCCAACCTAAGCATTTTGCTTTCCCTCGTGTGTGCTTTCCAAATACATTACATCCCTCTCGGGCTTCAGAGAGAGGCTCTGAATGCAGCACTACAAGGTTTTATAAAGTGGCAAAAAAAGGTCCTCTGCCACTAGGATCCTTCCTGTTGAGGCTGAATATATTTTTGGATTTTTTGGAGTAGGTGACAGGGTTTATTGAACTAAAGTAGAGGAGGGATCAAAGTTGTATCCGGAGACTTGAGGGCTTTGGCTGCAGGGAATTAGCAGACAGGGAGCTGATAAGAGTAATGGTTGGTGTGCCTGAGGACAAAAATAAATAGCAGCTTATGTCAGGTGCTGGTGTATGGTGAAGTGACAGTTTTGAGAGAGAAAAGAAATCAGTACCAGCTTTTCCTCTGCATTCTGGTTGCCCAAAAGCTGGTAAGCAATTGCTTTGCAGTCTCCTCTGAAGGGGAACAGT